>NC_134572.1:149964104-150191604 GCF_050947875.1 Dermacentor variabilis
TGCGCTCGGCCATTGACCAGCGCTCGTACTCAAAGTTTTTTATCACCATCAGGCTCAAAAATGTAGGGATAAAATTTCCTTTGGTCCGATGGTGTTTAGGCGTGGGTTCCATAGCTAGTAAAACGTGCTAACAAAAACTTGCTTAATTTCTGCAGTACCAGGAACTTGAGAACTACATAACAAAAAAGAAAAGAAAAGAAAAGAAAGGCATCCGCAAGTAAAAAGCGAGAGAGAGAGAGAGAAAGGAAACGAGCTAAAGTTCGCTTCTTATCGGGTGGCGGTCAGGTCAAACTGACAGAAACAGAAGAAAATTATGTACATGCCGTCTGTGTTTTTTGTCCTGTACGTGTCTTTCAGCGCTCAAAACCGTTTCTGCACGTCTAACCAACTCGCCCAACCTGCCACACTGTCACTCCTTTCGAAGCATCTTATTAGCCGCCATCCTTAAACAGTTCTTTTTATATCTTTTTGTAAACACTGCCATTTGGACAATCATATCTAATGACACGATCGGAAGACTTTCACGTCATCAGGACGTCAAGCTAGATGGCGTGGCGGGCGACGACAAGGCCAATATGCGGCGTGTTTCTTAATCTCTCCTTTCGCACCCCAGCACCTTGCCACGCATAACTGAGTAGGGCACCGCGTTCTTGTGTCAGCCGTCATTAAGGGACTACACCGAGGCAACTTGAGGCACAGTTGCACAGCCGAAGTGGCCGAAACCTCCTATGCCAACAGAAGAAGACCTTCCTCCTCCCCCGCCCTCCTTCCCCTCAGCCCCATCCCCTCTTTGTTCGCGTTCTTCCTTCGGCTTCCTTTCCGAGTTCGACACGGACTCGGCGGCTTCGTCCCAAGCCAAGCGCACACCGACGCGGTGGCACCTGCCTCAGCGCGTTCACTCCAGAGCATCTTCCTTCGCGGTTCGGCGATATAACACGCTGTGCCCAGGATAGCTCTCTCGTCGCGCGCGACTTGGCCGACCGCAAACTGCAATGAGGAAAAGCCAGCCGCGCAGCGGCTCGAATCGCGCGTGCCGAACGGACAGCGCCGTCGTGTTCGGGCGCGCGACGCCTTCTTTCTCTCCGCGCTCGGCCGAAACCGCGAGGAATGCAGTGAAGCGCGTGGCATCCTCGCGCGCGCTCTGGGTGCGCAATTTTTTTTTTTCGGGGGTGCCGGCCGAAGGCGGGGAAACGCCGAGCGTGCCGCTAAGGGGCGTCGCGACGACACGGTCCCGTGTGGCATTCACGGGGGTGCCCGAAAGGCGTTCCACTGTGTTTCCTTTCGCGGACAGGGTTGACGCGCATGGTTTGGCAGACGCGAGCGCGCTTCGCACACCGGCGAGTAACTGAACAGCCGCGTTAGGCGCGCGCTTTCTGAGGCTGCGACGTGAGAACGCGGGGTAGTTGCCCTGTAAGAGTACGCCGCCCGGTGGGCTGTCCGTTTTGGCTGCCGCCTATTGGCTGGAGCTGCAAGAGCGAGGATCTTTCGCCGTCGGCGTCGGTGTGATGTTCTGTATAAAGTCTAAGCCGTATAACATCGCGGGCGCGGGTTGTACGCTGTAGGTGCGAGCAAAACTTAGGAAAAGCGATAGTATAAGGTCGACGAGGGGCACCGCCAGCGGTGTTGCAGGCGTGGCGCTCCGATGGTGCACGAGATCAGACCGAGGGAACGCAGTCAGCGTTTGTCAGCTGGCAAAGAAAGGATTACACAGGTTTCGCTTGATGGCTGTCGGTTTCGCTGAGATCTGTGTATGCACCGCCGTGTAGTATGCCCATAGCTGCTCAATAGCAACGCTAATATCCGATTGAGCGTAGCGGGACCACGAGTCGCTTCCAAACGCCGTTCGCTTCTCTGTACACCTCATAGCCCTCTACGAGCGAGTCGCGCACGCGTAAACATAAACAGCACGACGGCGACGGCCCCGACGGCGTGGATGCACCTCGAGCGGTCCTATAATTGCTATCGCAGTAACTGCGCACAAAATTTCCGCGCGTCTGCCCGCTGAAGGGACTTTGCCTGCGTATTCGAGGGCTTCTTTCACGCTCGGAAAAACAGTTCTATGTAGCATGTATGGAGCAACAGACAGCTCTGTCGGGAGTTTTTCATGTTGCTCCACAATTTTATCTTTGACAATTTTCATCTTATTATAATATTTGCGAAGTTGATTAACTCATTAATCCTAGCTATGTAATTAGGTGGAATGCAAAAATAATCAGACTATCTCCAAGCGACAGCAAGCAACATTATACCTTGGTTCTGTCCAGCCACCTGGCATCTGCACATTTTTTTTAAAACCTTGGTGCATGATAGTTGGGACACCCTGTATATGAATAGTCGGGGGGGGGGGGGTGACATCTTTGCGCGACAGAGCAAACAAGCCAACTACTGCATGCTCATCAGAAACAGCACCCTAGAGGCTACCAGGCATCTCACAACGCAGGCGTAGGGAGCTTTGACACGCACATACTCTCTCTGTTTTAAACAACGCTTGCACGGGCATCTATGAAGGCATCCTGCGCAACCGTTTTGAGGAGCACCGCCACCGGCGTTGATATATGCGTCGCACCTGAATAGTGCACGCACTGAGACCGAAGGAAAACCGTCTGTGTTTGTAGCATGACGTGTACTGTCCCTTCCGCTCGCACCACTGTGTGTACTTTAGTGTAGTATATGCACACAGAGCTGCACAGCGGGAACGTAGTGTTTGTGCGCCCAGCATCCGAAGACAGGAAGCTGCCTTCGTCTGCTGCAGAGTCGACTGAGCGAATGCCTGAATGCCTGTGTGTCCCTTTGGCTTCGTCGTTTTTGCAGACAAGCGCCGTGCGCGTCTCTTGCGCGTCTGGAGACCTTCTAAATAGGGGTGGGCGAATATCGGGAGTTTCGAATAGAAATCGAATATTACACGCTAACTATTCGTATTCGTACATGAAAAAAAGGAACTATTTGGTATTTTCGAATGTTCTCAACCAACCAAATATTTCGCAACAACCGACTGTTGAAAGTCTTGTTGCTGTTCTCCGTCTGCTAAACCGCAGCATCGGGAATTACCAGAAAGGAGACAACCACAAAAGCTTTCGAGGAAGTGTAGAAACAAAATAGACAATGCAAGTATTGCATGCGGTTTTGCGGCGGAGAGAAAGAAAAAGGTTTAATGACACGAAATGCAGAGAGATCGGGCTGAGGTACATTCCTCTACCCAGTTAATCGGCGCTGGGGGAAGGAGAAGAGGGAATGAAAGAGGGAAGAAAGAGGGGCTCGATGGGTGACGATGACGAGAGAATGAGGATGCAAAACAGATAGCAAACAATGTGCACTACTCAAAGAAGTCTACATGATAACTTGCGAGTTTTGCTTGTAGTCTGTCATTTAGGATTTTTGGCAGTTTAGTCATGCAACATTTTTATCTTTTGCGTTACGACCAGTGATGCGTTTCCTTTTTTCTGCTTTTTTGCACCAGGACATCTTACATGAGTTTGCGGCGCATTAAGTCCTTTAGCAGTTTTTTTGTTTTTCTCTCCAGAATTTCCGATAATGTGTAGTCAACCATTTATGTTTTCTTTTGTAACGCTCCACTCCATATAGCAGCCATTCATTCTTGGGAAACCTGTTTGCAACCAGGCTGTATTGATATTGAAAGGCTGTTCGTGCAGCTTTTTAATGAGAATTCGTGCCCCGTTGTTGTTTAAATCTTACTCTTTGCCCGTTACAGGTAGCTGACTTTTTTGGACTAGCCAGTTCAGGCGTGGTACCTAACTATATAGGAATACATATTGCTGTTTTAAATGCGTATATGCGCCTGCACTTGACTATGTGATATTCGATTCGATATTCGATACTTACTATTCAATGTTTGAGTCAATATTGGGTATTTATTACTCGTATTCGATTGCTGTTCGAAAATTTTCAAATTCGCCCATCTCTACTTCCAACCCTTAGCGCGCAAGCCTCGCGTGGCTTTTCGATGCCCTGACAGCACGACGGCGGCGCGAGCGGTGTCCGTGTAATTACTCTACAATCAAGAAATACTTCAAGAGTGAGTGATTCAACGAGTTAAACTTTTAGACTAATCTTCATAATGTCGATGCGTTCGCCCACGCTACAAACGCTGATGAATTCCTGAAACAACAGGTGAGCGGGTTTCGTGGTTCTTCACTGCTGTGCCCAACTCCGCCACAGTGTTCAGCTGGGCATCTTCTAGAATACGTGCATACTGAATGCATGGAAAGGCTGCGGTTTAACTTCAACGTATCGATGTTCAGAACAACTAATCAGTACATTTGCTTTCACTCTAGTGCTGTGAAATCACGGAGGTTAAAACGGCGGGTGGTTTCGATTTAGCTGACGGTATTTGCCTTGCGTAGAATACCTGGGAGACTGCGCGTGAGCAGTGCCGCCAGTGCCGTCTCCATGGTACGCTGAGGTTCTCTTAACTTAGACAAGTCGTTTCCTCTCGCAATTTATACGGGTCTCTAATGTGCGTTGTTGCCGGTGGCGACCAAACCCTGTGATGAGCTGCTTTCGCTTGCAGACTGCGCTCTGGAAATGCATTGAGGGGCAAAGGGAAAGAATTAGCGGAGATCACTTGTTGCTGCAAAAACTAGCCCAAGAAGTTAATAAACAACAGTGTCAGCCTTCAGAGAAAGGTGAATGTGCAACTTTCGATTCGCTCGCGTCTGAGAAGTTACCTCGCGCATTAGCACAGTGCCGGGAGAGGAATGTGAAATGCCGGAGTAACCCAACACGAGTGCGTAACTGTTTGCTTGGTGCATTCAATATGGAGCACAGTAGCATGTCAGCAGCTGGTGAGAGCTCCATCGGGACGCTGAATTTTCCTTCAGTTTCAGTAAAGGAAATCAAGTGCAGTGTCCGGATAACATTTCGACAGATGGAAGGTACCGACGCATTCGTGTGCCATTCCACCGGCCGCCGCCTTTGTGCGTCTCGAATATTTGCAACTCGGCCACGAAGGCACGCGTCTGATGAGGGAAAAAAGAAAGAAACTGGAGCATCGCCCGCCCTGGGAGCTGGCATCGCCCCTGCATTCTAGTTTAGTGCTGCCGTGTCCAGCATACGAAACGCATCAGGAGCTGTCAGCGTGCAACGGATAGCACAATAAATAAATAATAATAAAGCACTTAGACAAAACAAAAATAAGAAAGCAAGCGGAGAGAAACAAAGAAGAGAAAGAACAATGTTTACGTTTCTTTCCACTTGCTCCTCATCCCGGAGAAAGCAGGCTGGACGAGAAAGTGAAAGCTTCGCGCCGTCCCAGAAACGCCGATTTGGGGCGTACATCACGCCGCTTGTCTCGCCGCCGTCTAGGATATCTCCCGGGCCGCTCTCGTTGATGGACAGCGCGGAGTGGTTTTAAAATAGTTGCGGTAGGCGGTCAGGCACACTGGCCTCACGGCATGCGGGATAGAAGTACGCGACTGTGCGCTCTGCCTCCGGCTTCGTCTCTTTCTACTTCTCGCTTCGAGCTTTTTTTTTTTCTCTCTCTCTCTCTCACATCTTCAAGGCTGCGGCCTTCTTCGCCCACCACCGAAGAACAGAGTGGAATGGTGCAAGGTGTACGACCTTTGTCAGTGTCCGCAGGCAGGAGAGAAGTTTGTAGTGAACGAGCGCGCCGGTCAGGGGGCTGCCGCGCTTATAATGTAAATATACCTTTTTGTGTCTCTGTGTCGTACAAACGTGGGCGAGTCGTTTATCGGCCGTCGCGAAGGCTCTTGCGGTCAGCGTGTCGTCCGACCACAGTGCGGCAGTGTGACCTTGTTTCTCAAGCGATCCCCCTCACTGGGCACTATACTGCAAAGCCTGTATGTACGTGAAAAGTAGCGCAGTCTGCGACCGCGGAGGCCATACCTCTCGGGAAGATTCGTGGCTTCGCTGTGCACTGTGGTTCCCTCTCTTCTGTCGTGGTTGCGAAGGTAGCGCGTACTGACGAAGGGAAATATATGTAAGGAAACGATTGGGCGCACTAAGCACGTTACAGAAACCGCTCTGTCACGATGACGCGTGCGTTCTTTTTTTCGTTTTTTTTTTTTTTTGCGTGAGAGCGGAGCATGCAGAGCTCCACGCTCGACTCTGTGCTTACGCCGTGGCTTCCCCATATATACAGGAGATTAAGAGATTGCGGAATTTCTGCTGGCGCAAGCAAGTTGAGTCTCCGTAAATACTTCCGAGTGACCTACCACGAAAAAAAAGAAAGAAGAAAGGAAGGAAACGCCACGACACCTTCAAGATCAAGTAGCCTTCGTGCAAAGCTTGAAGCCCCTATCTTTTAATTTGGAAATATATGCGCCATCTATGGAAGGTTCAGGTGAAGCGAGTCAATAACATCGCGGTGGTCATGAAGCTTTCTGGCCTCGTCTCTGTCGCATTGTAAGCAGGCTACCACAGCAGCTACCTCACAGCGGGGACGTCACGAAGGTACGCTGGACCGCGCGAAATTGCATCATATAGCGGCACGGGGGCGTCACCGAAACGTGTCATGCGCAGGTGGCGTATGGAACGTCGTGGTGCTGTCATGGGCTTGGTGCAGGTACAGTTCATTTATTTATTTATTTATTTATTTATTTATTTATTTATTTATTTATTTATACTGCAGCCCTATTTCATGGCTATACCAAGAGGGGGGGAAACAGAACAGTAACTTAAGACAAACAAGGCAAACGCAAGCAAAATCAAATATCTTTCAACCGTTAACACAGAGGAGCAATCAAGCAAAGAAAAAAAGAAAATAATACAGGTAAAGCAAATTATATACTTGAAAAGTACTCTTCTATCGCTACTAAAAGCTAATTTAATGGCAAGGAACTAACAGTACTGGGCAGTGAATTACAGTGTTTTACTGCACAGGGGGGCGGGGCTGTATTTGAACATGTCAGTATGACGAGAAAAAGAAGCGTTAAGTTCAAAGCACGAGAATTACGAGAACAATTAACTTTCTTCAGCAAGTGCGCTATAACTGCAGTTGCACAAGCCAGAGACAGAGCTACAGACGGCATGCAACATGCGATGAGGAATTAGCCAGTTGGGACACCTGCGAGCAAAAACTACAGGAGCCCCTTGGGAAGTCAGACCAGCGCGAGCGATCAGCGAAGAAGAAACTTTCGTACTGGGCCCAAACACCAGCTGAACCGTACGCCGGGCACATTTAGGGCGTATTAGCTCTGCAGCCAGTCGACGATAAAATGGCGAAGCTCATGAAGTCAGTCACATTCTTAAAGGCCTTGCCGATTATGCCTTTAATTAGAAAGTCTCAGCGTGTCTAGTATTCCGGTAAACGCAAGCGGACTGGGCGTTCTACCGGATGAGCGGAGGCGCAAACGGGGACGGTCTGCAAGGCGCAGCCACCTGGTGGTGCAGATCTCATGCAGACAAATGCAGAGCTAGTATTGCAGTAACCAAGAGTTACTAAACAGCGTGGACGTAGAAAATACGTGAAAAGAGACAGAGACTACGTGCCGAAATAACATTCGCAGTGAAAAGGGAGAGTGTGAGTGACTATATCGCAGGCACCGCCTGTCCTTTCCCGCATAGCCATAAATCAGCTGTCGTGCTCGGGCTGACAGCGGTTCGCTCCGTTTTATTAGACCTCGACCGCGATCTCGGAGGCGTGAACATTTCATTTCTTTTATGAACTTATCGTGATTGCCAGCGTCCCTAAGCTTATTTCGGCGCGCTGCCACGGGAGCATCCCGTCCAAAAGCAGGCGCGTTCAATCTGCAAATTCTTTTGTCCGTAATGTCATGTTTAATATGACATGGTTAATCTGTAAGTTGTTGAAGGAACACTAAGGAGAAAAATTAAGTTGAGTTGTATTAGTAAAAAAAAAATGCTTCTGCAATAGCAAGACGGGCTACTTCATTCCTTACACGAACAATATGCGCTATTCAACTGCATTTCAACAGACATTCTATTGAAGGTAACGGAATGTCAACAGCAAAACGACGGTATCTCTATAATAACTTTTGTGGGGGCTAAGGAGTAGGCTTGGTGAACCAGAAAAGAGGCAAAATCGAAATACAAGTACGCCACCCTAAAGTTCGCGCTGCTTGCTTGCTGTGACGTCATGGAACTTGACGCCATATAGTGGGGATTATAGTTATTGGCTTACTGATAATTAGGAGCCCTCACACTAGAGGAACAAAAGGCCCAAATTATAGTTTACACAGGTTTTCCTGCCCGGTAGACGGATCAAACACCGGAACGTTATTCTGAAATCCGTGACGTCCCAATGACGAGTCAGCGCTGAGGTTAAATTAAAGGAAGGGTAGCTACAGCTTTTATTTTTTTTCCATAAATACGTCTTCCTGCCCTGTGCATGAATGTAGAACTTTGAAATAAGTCTACGAGCGTAAAGTGATTCAGTCTTGCTCTTTACTGTATAGCGCCCATTTAACTGTAGTCAGAAAGGCCATCCAGCCAGGCTTAACCTCACTAGGAAATTTTCAACTTAAAGCCGCAGCTTTTTCATATACACGCGAACCTACTAAACATTCGCACACACACGCACGTCGTAACGCGTCACGAAACAACCGCTGCTTGAAAAGTCAACAGAGGCAGTCACCTTTCATTTTTGTCTACCTGCCGCACGCAACTCTCACTCACGCGCCAGTTTACGTAACACTAACCACTCGTCACCAATTCCGGTCGCGCGCGTTCGTGCGGACACTCACCAAGCCGCCGGTCGTTTATACTCACGTTACGTACGCATTCAACGCCAGCAGTTGCGCGTGCATTCGAGTCGCGTCGCCCCGCGCGCAACGGCAGCGGGCAGCTCCGACGAACGCGGCTTGCAGGCTCTCCCTGCTCGGCGCCTCGCATCGCTTATCGGAATCCGGCCGAGAGAAGCGGCGCGGACACGTAGTCATGAATAAGCGAAAGCTTACGCTGACTCCGCGGCCAGTCCCACCACTCCTTTATCGGTGCTAGAGTGTTCTTCTCTGGTCCTTTCTTTCGCTTTATTTCCCTGTCTTCCGCTGAGTGAGAATCGGCCTAGTTTGGCTTTCGCTTTTCCTCAAGAGACGTCATGAAAAAACAGCTCTCTCGAACGCCGTCTCTTCCTTCGCTTCTTCCTCTATAGCTCGTCTTTTTTTTTTTTTTATGTGGGTGTGTGTGTGTGCGTGTGCCTGTATATACGTGTGTATGTGCTTCAACATTTTTTTTTTTTTTCCGCAACGCTTCCGAGCCTGGACTTTCTGTACGGCGGCTTATCGCTTCCCTTTGTCTGCCCGGGCTCTATACGCCGCGTTGACCCGTTAAATAGCTTTAGGGGTGCTTTACACTCGCTATAGTCCTCTGTCGTCACGGCTTGTCTTTTCAGCTTTCACACTAAGCTATATCTGCTTTGTTTCCTTCTGTTTCTTTCTTTCTTCTTTTTTTTTCTCTCTCTCTCTTTTGACGAAATAATTTTTTGCGATGCTCCTTTGCCGAGCCTCCTATGTGGGACGACAGAATGTGCGTGTTACGTACCATTACGTGGGTCCTCAGGCGTACGATTGGGTCTTTTGAAGTTGCGTCTTTCTGCACGCAACCGTCGTAATGGGACAGAGGTGGGCGTCGAGGAAAAGGTGCGTATATTCAAATGGCGGCTCACGTGCATTGGAGAAGGATAGGTGGCCGTGGCAGTACATGTTAATAAGCACCGATTGATTAGCAAGCACGGTGAATAGCGTAGTGCGAGATAAATTCATTCCCATTGTGTGCGGCGAAATACACGGACGTTCCAGTTATTTTAATGTTTCGATGCATAAAACGGTGCTTTATTTTTAAGAAATTGTCCGTTTGGTCCTGAGGGCGAAGGACTGACTGCGTTAGGGTTGCGCTTGAGCTTCTTGGACGGTATCCTAGCTATGCGTGGGTCCGACAAACGCGACGTGGCTCTTAAAAGCTTTAAGGCCTGTAAAGACATCCCACAGACGCCACTACGCTGCCCGAAGAGAGCCGGGATAATAAAGTTACAACACTTCCAGGTTTGAGAACTGATATTGCTTTGCACTTTTAATAATTAATAGTCTGAGAAGATTTAAGATAAAAGACATGCGCTGTGTATGGTACGTTTCCTGACATTTGCGTGTGGGCTACCGTTCTCAAAATTCTCAAGAATAATTTAGTCAGAAACATAAGACCTGGTATGAGAAACGTGTGTGATAGAATCGTGTAGCAATATAACCCGCATATACGGCATGGATAGCAATGTAGCATACAAATACTTGAATATATGCGGCGCCTCGCGGCAACGCCGACGGTGACGTTAACGGCAAAGGTGTCCATATAATTGCTATCGCAACGAAAAAGATAGGCTGAACTACAGTGCAGCTTTACCGCAAGTTTGATGGAGCATATCTCCAAACCGGTGTCACATTCAAAATTCGTTCCAACTGGATGTGTCTTGAAAACCAACGCCTCCTAGATAGCAAGCCTGCGCACTCTGCTTCATGACGCCATGATCCTTGGACCGAAAGTTACATTGCCAAGCCCGGCGGGACGCAAGCGTTGACGTCAAAAACACCGCGGCTTACTAGGTAGCGTCCCCGTTAGATTCTGTGGCAGTCGGACAAGGTATAGCATGACGCCACCGATCTAAGTGCACCCGCCTTGTGCTACCTAAAAGGCGTTGTGCAAACTCGACGGCCTCAATTCATAAATTGCGATATATGCCGTAGAGTTTCATGGTGCTTGAAAGTCTTAAAACTTTAGGCAATTCTATGCCCGCGTTGCTCGCTACGTATGTTGGGTGATACATTTTAGAGATACTTTATATATATATAAAATGTAATTGAAAGAAGGCAGAGAAGTCGGCCAGAGCTAAGGCGCTCTAGCCTGCAACTCTGCACAGGGGGAGGGGGAACGGGGACATAGAAATGTAATGAGGGATGATGATGACACAGCAAGAGGGATGCGCAAAGGTGAAAGCACTTCAACACTCTGATGATAAACATTCACAAATGTCATCCATGAAGCCACCATCAGGTTTCGTATCAAGTCTGTAGTCACCAGTTCAAGTGAATTTAAAAATAGAGGCGCTAGGACGAAGCTGGTGTGTGGGCCTCCCCTGCGTGAACAGCACAAGCGCCAAACAAAAGCTTTATAGCATATAAAGAGCTGTGATAAGCGGCTCTAGCACGGCGAGCACTTGTAGTGCACTTTTAGCGGTCGGAGTCTCGAGACCACCGAGAATCACGCGCATTGACTCTACTAGGTGCTTCAGCATTTTTTGTACACTCTCCTTCTCATTGTATTCATCTACTTGCTTGCCCTTAGTGTCACCGGTTTCATTGGCCCTATAATTCTTGGCTTCATGGGGCAGAGGACCACTAGTGCCCGCTGGCATGGCCGTGGGCCTAGAGAGCAAAGGCCATTCCGTGTCTGTATCAGCCGATGGAGGTGAATGTTTGCCGCGTGCTCTCGTCGACCTTGAATTAACAGTAGACGCCGTTACCGTCCTCGATGCACGCACAGGCAGAGATGGTCGTGGCACCTGTGACACACTAGGTAGTTCTCCTGAAATGGTTTTGTGATGCTTAAGTTCTGTCGCGAGCGTTGGTCACTTTGGCGAAGAGATTGAGCAGCCTCTTTACGTGAAGATTGGTCTCTTGGCATTTTTCGAAGAATACGAACCTCTTGTTTCATCTTTGGGTATTCCTTCGAAGTCGCTTCGTGAGAGCCAGTACAGTTGGGACATTTAAATGAGGAGGCCTCACTGTCGGTGGTATCATGCTCTCCGCCGCAACGCGAGCAGGTGGCTTTGCGTCTACAGACAGCGCTCACGTGTCCTATCTTGTGACATTTCCGGCACTGACTAGGCCTCGGAACGAATGGTCGTACTCGGTGTATAACGTAGCCCACTTTGACAGACGCTGGTAATGTCATAAGAAGCAAATATTAATTTGATACATCAGGAGTGCCCCAAGCGGTGAATCTCAAGAATGCGCACTGATGACCTCAAAACACTCTTGAGGTCCGCATGCTTGATTTCAAGCTCCACGTCGGAAATCACTCCAGTTGTTGTCTCCTTCCCGTAAGTAATAAATGAGCGGACGGGGATTGCGCTTAACTGTGGAATGATCTTTAACTTCTCAAGTATTGCGGAATTTTTAGCATCTATTGTCAGGATGTTCTTGCGAGCGTTGATCCTGATCTCGTTAATTTGCCCAGGGGCCACACTTTCAAAATATTCGGTTAGAAACAGCCTGCTGAGGGAGTTCATGCTGTGTGACGTCGAGAGCGGCACGTAAGAAACCATGAATGATTCTTGCTCACTCTGATGCGATGAAGTCGCCTCAGTCGGCATACGGCGCATCTTCTTCATACGGCGGCCCATGACTATGGTGTACTTGTTGTCAGAGTCGCAGAGTCGCTTCTGGCGTTGAGCTCTCCCAGGAATCGAGCTGGTCCGAGCTTCCAAAGGCACATCGTCCAAAAATGAGCTATAAAGTAGACGACTGACCTTGTTCAGGTGGTCTTGGGAACATCTTCTTGCTCATCCTTGATGAAATGACTCTCACGAAAATGACAAGAACGTAAAAAAAATGCATAACAGCGAGAGGCCCAGAGCACCAGTGAGCTCTGGGCACTTCTCTGGGCTCATAGAAGGTTAAAAATACTTATGGAGTTTCACGTGCCAAAACCACGATCTGATTATGATGCACTGGGGACTGTGGACCACCTGGGGTTCTTTAACGTGCACCTAAATCTAAGTACACGTTTTTTTTTTACATTCCGAGCCCATCGAAATGCGGCCGCCGTGGCCGGGATTCGATCCCGCGGCTTCGTGCTTAGCAGCCAGGCCCATAGCAACTATTTAACAACGGCGGGTAGGGCAGAAAAAAAAAAGAGGGAGAGAGGAATATAGGAAGGCAGGGATGTTAACCAGTCAAGGGTCTGGTAGGCTACCCTACGCTGGGGGAAGGGAGAAGGGGAAGAGAGGGAAGGGAAAGAGAAGGTGTAGATACGTGTACGGACAGTACTTGAATTAAAGCCGCTCTCGTAAACCAGACGTTCTGAGAAAGCACAAAAGTGCCTTCACTGCCTTCTGAGCCGATGATGGGTGGGGACGGTGCTCTAGTACTGTCTGTTCACTCAGAGGACGATCATCCAATTTCCTCACTGCGTTGGACAAAGATTGTCGTTGTGCTTGAAATTGAGGACAATGGCACAATAAGTGGTCAATGTTCTCCTCGCATCCGCAAATATCACATGTAGGACTATCAGCCATTCCAATTAGTACTGAGTAGGCATTCGTGAAGGCAACTCCAAGCCACAACCGACACAGAGAGGCGCTTCGCGTCGGTGCAGACCGGCCGGAGGTCTGAGTTGAAGTGACAGGTTTAGTCTGTGCAGTCTTGTGCGCCTTGCATGTGCGGTATTCCACTCTGCTAAGGAGATCTTGCGAGTTAGATTGCGAAGTTCTCTCGCGGCGTCGGTCCTTGAGAGAGGAATGGGGACGCAGTGGTCTTCTTGGTTTGACGTCCGAGCTGCCTTATCTGCCTCATCATTTCCTATGATACCGCAATGACATGGTATCCGCTGAAAAGATATATCGTGACCTTTTTCTCCTAAGTGATGGAAAAGTTCCACGATTTCGCACGTGAGCTGATCGTGAGTTCCACGTCGGAGAAAAGACTGCACACATTGCAAGGCCGGCCTTGAATCGCAGAAGACTGCCCATTTCCTAGCACTTTCAGCACTTATCACATGAAGCGCGTCGCGGAGAGCCGCGAGCTCTGCAGGTGTAGACGTAGTGAAATGGGAAGAAAAAAAAAGTTAAAATAAAGCTTGGTAGGTAAGTGTTCCTATTTGCGACGTTGCTCGCTTCGAGCGCCGTGACAACGTTGTCTAACAGGGCATCGCACCGTCGCTCCGTAATCACATGCTGTCGGCGCACCTGCTGCCTGTGCAAGTGAATGACAGCGGGTTAGTGTTTGCGGCGCAGCACGCGACCTTCAGAGTCCCAGTCGTGCGCGTTAGCTAAACGTGGTGGCTCGCGTACCGCGCGCGTTTCCTACTAACGACCGCAGAAGTCCATTGGTGTAGCGTTGGCTGCGCGTTTTGCTCGTGCCTGCAGTATCGCCGACGCAGCTGACTGATTTTAAATCCGTTATAACCGCTCCGTATGTACATGCCACCAAAAACGCGGTTCCTTCGTTGATTTCCCCAGTGCTTCACTACATGTGCGCGACTGTCTACATCGACCGCGTGCAACATCGCTAACGAACAGCACCATGCAAGGATTCCTTGCCATGCGAGCCGGCGCACGGAACACGCACCCGCGGGTCGGAGCAGCTTGTCTGACAGCATTCGTTCGCACTGGGTCACGGGATCTCAAAGGAAAAACTAAGAAAAGAAATCTCAGGACAGTTCTTCCAATTACCCATAGGGAAGGTAGGCGTCGAGTGCGCTCCATGTCCGAGCCCGAAAAACGAAATGAATGGTTTCGTCGCAGCGTATTTATAGATCGCTATCGGCAACGCGAGAAATGAGGAAGCTGACGGCTCTGACGCACTGCGCTCGCAACCATGGTCGTTTCGTGGACGCTCTCACGAGTATCAAAGGCGGCGCGTTGCAACGCGCCACTCTGCCTGGGATTTCCCGCGCCAACTGTGTGAGTCAACGAGCAATCTGCGCCGTGATATAGATCCGTGGCGTTGCACTGCTTAGCACGTGGTCGCGGGCATAGAGTTTCCTACAAAAATTACTAGAGGGAACTCTGGCGCTGCAGTCGTTGTCCTACCATGGGAATGATGGGAAGTACATGGATTTGTCTGATCTTCGTGCTTGTGGATTCTGACGTTCTTGTGGCTTTGTACATTACGCTGTATAAATCTTATTGTCGTATATTTGAGCGCAATCTGTATTCTTCGAAGTGCAGAAGACGCCGGGAACGCGTACAATTGCTATTAATTGTGCAACGATTGAGCTTGTCCAAGTGGCCAAATCGAAACGCGCCAAGCGTCTCAAGGCACTGGCATGCCTGTGATAAATTCATAAGGGCGTTTCGTTCGCTTGTTCATACATGCGTCCGTGGCTTAATGGTGCCAATATCAGTCTTCTGTGCTATAGTCCCTATGTTCGAATCCTGCCGTCGGGTGATTTTAATGATGCTTATTTAATTATTTATTACGCAATACACTGTTGAAAATGACGAGTTTACGAAGTCACAAAGCCGCGTTTTAAGCCAAAAGGACGAAGTTTAGGCAAATCCATGTACTTCCCATAATTCCCATGCTGGGACAACCGCTTCCATTGCAGCTCGCGTAGACACTAGCGCCAGAGTTCCCTCTAGTAATTCTTGTAGGAAACTCTATGGTCGTGGGTGCAATCCCGGACGCGGCGGCCGCATCCCGATGGGGGTAGCGTGCAAATGCGGTATAGTGCACACCATTGCGTGCCCGTTAAAGAAGCCCAGGTGGCCGTGATTAAATTAATCCAGAGCTTTACACTCGCTAGTCCTCAGTCGTGGCTTGTCTTGTCAGCTTTCACACTAAGCTATATCTGCTTTGTTCCGTTTTGTTTCTTTCTTTCTTCTTTTTTCTCTCTCTCTCTCTCTCTTTTGACGAAATAATTTTTTGCGATGCTCCAATACGGCGTGCCATATAAGCAGATCGTGGTTTTTGCAAGTGAAACCCCAGAATATTATTTTACGAGTCATTTGGAGGATTCCGGTAAAAGCAGTGTGGCGGAAGGGCTGAAATGCACTAAGCGTGCCGAGGCCTGTTTATTTTCTTAAATTTTTTTTTTGTGCAACGAAATGGGAGATGGGAGGGCGACCGCATGTTGGTCCACCCCTTCTGGAATCATTCTGCAACAGGCGGAAGCCGTCTCTGAACGGCTACTTTCTGCAGCTGCAGGCAGGTGGCGATAGCCATTAATGCTTGCGCCGTCGTGGCAGCACCTTGAATGCTCATCAAGGAAGGCAAGTTTGCATTTTTTTGTCTTAAAAAAAAACTAGGTAATTTACTGTGCCACGTGTTAGACTTAACGACGCAGACTCCAAATTCGTTCTACGAAACTTGAGCAAGAACAGGGCCGCGGTGAGAGCGAAATTTTGTTTCGAACATTTCAAGCGAAGTATGCAGGTCCCTGTAATACCCTCATAGGACCCCACGCATACGTATGGCGCACATCGTGGCACGAGTTACAAACAGATTACAGACGTGTGGCAGACGGCCGGACAGATTTCCGAGGGAAGCAGCCCTAGAATGCGAACGCATTAAAACCATGATGCCGTCGCGAGACATTCGCGACAGAACTGAGTAGTGGGAGCAACGATGCGTTGGCGTCCGGCGCGTCTACACAATCTGCGCGCGCAGCGGCAGCGTCCCACACTCGATGTTTATTAACCTGTAGATTCTTGCCATAACACAGGGCGTATTTCAAGCTCTACGCGCGCTCCAGACTGGTCTTGATTAGGCCTAAAACGATATGTTCAGTGGTGCGTTTATAAAAATCTTATTGCTGCATTGGCAAGTCAATATAATTGCAATATTGCAATTCAAAATGGCAATATTGCAATTCAATGCAATACGCTATGTACGCTGCTTAGAAAAAACTTATTTACACTGTTTACAGAGAGAGAGAGCAAAGACAGGAAGGGCAGGGAGGTCAGCCAGACGAGCGTCCGATTTGCTACCCTACACTGGAGGAAGGGAAAGGGAACAGAAATAGGAAAGCGGGATAGAAGGAACACTGTGTGTGCACGCAGCAAAGCGCCTTGAAATCAGTCTCAGTCCGAGCAAGGGCTCCGCCGATAAGTTAGGCTGCCGTCATTCTGCTGTCTGAAGCTAATTTTGGTGCTTCCCCATAGCTGGTGGTGCACGTTGACGTCACCTGTGAAGACCAAGGAGCCACTTGTCGTCAGCAGCACGTTGCATTAAAGTAAACCCCAGCCCGTTTGACTCCAATGCGAATAGAATGCTGCGGGCGCACTATGTACAAGAAATAACAAAATTAACCTTATGTGCAAAACTATGTACGCGGATAATGCATAAGGGTACAGTATAAAACAGACACTTTGAATGTACGATTATCAAGAACCATGTATATAATACAGGAAAAGATAATTGAAAATGAAACCAGACAGATTATTCGAAAGTGACTATTATCGCCACCCCGGACGAAAGACTAGATGAACTGGCCCAATTTGGACTCGAACAACCGGGCACGACCACTGGCGAAGAAAGTCATGTTCTCCCAGGAAGAAGAGCTCGTCTGAAAGGAAGGTGAACATCTCTCGCCTCAGCCGGCCCAGTATAGGCCACATTGCATGACGGGGACACTTACTTGCCCCAGCTTCGCAACGATTGCGTCAAAGGCTAAACAGGGCCGCTACCAACAGAAAGCTTACGAAACGCCCTCGCGGAAACATTCCGCTAGATGCAAAGTCCCGCACGCCCTGGCCTCAAAACCCCGCATGGACGCCGCGCCAAAGCACAAGGGCGACAACACAATCGATTGTCGTGGGTCTGCATGTCTCCTCCGGCATGCGGTTGGGACATATGGAAACACGCAACACCCAGCGCCAGCGCTCCAGCCTGTCTCGAGTCGGGTCAATTCGCAGCTGAGTCTCCAAATAAAATCGCGAAGGTGGCCGGGAAGCGTACCCGTGGCTATGCGCTTCCACTGAAATCAGCGCCCTATGGGATGCCGGTCAGGGGAGCGCCATGGAGGAAGCAAGCTAGCCCGTATCTATTGAAGAGTGTGTGGTGTAAATAACGTGGGGTTTTTCGCAAACGAGCAGTGGGACTCGTGCGCAAAACATCAACGATGCCATAGCAACGGCGCTTCTGAAGCTCTCGCTGCTGGACTAGGCCTCTGAAAAGTGAGATAAGTCTTTTCAACCCGTGTCTTTCTCGCAGTACATTCTGTTCGCGAGACAAGCTGACTTTGCATGGAGTGTAGTGTGTGTAAGCTTGAAAGTGATGCTTTACGCGGTCTATGAGTTTGAGTGTCAGTCAGCATCTGAGGCGCTCAAGTAACCACGGCGCTGTTACGGTTCACTTCGTGCGCCAATGAATGGAACAGATGCCAAACGCCTGGGACATGGCATGCCTAATCGCCACGCTCGTCAACATAAAAAAAGACTTGTCCCGCGGATGTGTGCGACGGGATTATCTTAATCCCCTCTGTCCTACGTTCAACCCCTCTACGCCAAGTAGCGGTTTCCCTCCCGTGACCCTCTGCGTAGGTCGACCCGATGTCTCCTGACGATGTGTCCCTCTACTAGGGAACAACAGAGAACGAGGTTGCCCGGATGGTGGAGGGTATAGGTCAGCGAGCCTCCGCGTGGGTCACATCTTCCCTGGCCTTGCGTGCAGGCTCACGCATGCTGAACGTTTTTGCACTTTCCTTGGAGCGCACCGCTCACCCGTAACGGCGTATTAAAATTCTGTAATTTGTTTTTTACATCAGCTTGTCTTCCCTGCCGAACCCTCTCTGATGTTCGACCTGGTTCGAAAGCTTCAAGCAAACGCTGTTGAAGGCCACAAAACCTCGTCCCCTCATCAGCGTGGTTCTTCGTCGTATTCTTCAACGTGCCACGGAAAAGCACAGGATCCCGTCTGCTTCGCTAAAACTGCTAAAGTCTCGTAGCTTTTGTTCTGACGCGCGTCGGCAGCAAAGACTTCCGGCGGCTCGTAGCAATACAAGTTCAAAGCTCGCGCCATCTGCTCCGGCGAGCTGATCGGAGACGCAAAGGGAAATGGCGCAGCAACGTGGATGCACTTCCGGCTCCAAAAACATGACATCAGGGCCTCTCCTATTTTGTTTCTTTCCTCCATGAGGGGCAAGAAAGCACTCATTATTTCTACGACCCTGCACAAGGCGAAGTTTATTGTCACATATCATAAGGCTCACCAACACTCTGGTGTATAGGAAATACACGATTACTTAATATGAGATAATTATGCATTTCCAATAATATATATATATATATATATATATATATATATATATATATATATATATATATATATATATATATATATATATATATATATATATATATATATATATATATATAAACACTTTTTCTGTGTGTCTCTTGCTACACAATAAATGTTTTGATACAAGGGCACTTCTAAAGACTTTTGACAAACATATATGCTTTAACAGGATGATTTAAGATGCAGTTACTTAAATGATGCCATGGCGCAGGTTAATGTGTAATTTTCAGTGCACTACATATCTACCATAACTTTAGAGGTTGCTCATTGTGAAATGAAGTTCGGTAATAACATATATCCTCAGAATTTAACGCAACGTTGAAGTCTTTGTGGCAATGACAGAGAATTTCGTATTTAGGGTGCGTCTTTTAGTGCGTTTTAAGAAATATAAATAACAGACAGGTTATTATTATTATTATTATTATTATTATTATTATTATTATTATTATTATTATTATTATTATTATTATTATTATTATAGACTAAGGAACGATGTAGTGAGCGGGATGGCTCCTGGGTTACGAGACTCTCTCTCTCTCTCTCTCTCGCTCTCTAACTTATATTGTTTGAAGCAAATCATACTAAGGGAGAGATTCTAAAGAGGAAGAGGCGCTATATCTTCTCAGTCAAGACAGGTGGTACGAGGAATGGGAAGGATAATGCGTGAAATGGAGAGGGGAAACGGTCTATATGTATCCACAGTAGAAAAGCGTCCATGCAAGTCGATATGTGAAACTCCATAGCAACGGAGACGGCGTTACTGATTTGCGCGGAGGACGAGCTCTTAAATTTCGCCACTCCCTTCAACGTGGCGCCATTTTGGCGGGAAGTATAAGCGCGCTCATGTCGGCAAGTTTAATTCTACTTTGACAGCAATTACAGGGCCACTGGAAGCGCGTTGTCGCCGCCGCCGCCGCCGCCGTGCTGTCATGATATCGACGGCGCATGTGCGGTCCGGGCGTGGATGGTTAGAAGGTCTCTTGAGACGTGATAGACGCGCAGTGCGCTTGGCGGAGAAAATGACAATGCCAAGCGAACACAACATCACAATCCACTTAATCAGCTATGTAGCAGGGCAGCTTTCTGGGGCACAAGATTATAACGCCTCGGAAAGCGAACCGTTCACTTGGCCTCACGTGATTTGTCGGAATTGTGCTGTCGTCACCGGCTGTCAGAGTCAAATGGGGCTGCACCGTTGTAAACACGCCCCACATCCGTCAATTTCAAAGCGAACCCGTCGTCTGAGCCATCGAAGCCGTAGTAGTATAAAGGTAGCATGGACCCTTTTCGAGGAGAAGTTTGCTTTAAAGGAACGAGATGGCGCCTTCGGTGGTGCGCTGCACGTTGCCTCAGCGAAAGAGCATTAATATGAAACCATTACCGCTTCTGGCTTGTTACTGTGCGATCAGCTGTCGGTAATGCAATATGGGTGTTCGCTATAGCACTGTGCTCCATTCATGCTGCAAAACGTAGAGCGGTAGAGCGAAGAAGCGTGCGGTAGTTGTCTGCAGAAATAGTGACTGTGACTTTAAGGAATGGAATGAATATGTGTGGCTAAGTTCATGGACCATTGCTACATACGGATTGAACTGTGTGCGCTGCTGACCCTTCGCGATGCAGCGCTTTCCTTGATGATAAAAAGAAGTAATCACACATCTGCTCGCGTTGTATCGCTGATTTCCAAAGAAAGGAATTCAACCCCGGAACGTCGGCACGTAAGTGTGAGTACCACTCGTTGCACAGTGACAGAGGAAATAGTACCACTTCCTGGCATAGTAAGTTTCTCGCACGTTATTTACACACATCCACGTCAACTCACATGCAAACTTACGTTTACTCTATCGCCAACGTATCAGGAATAAGTGAATGGTCGTACTCGTGAATCAATTCTTCGAAGCGTGGGTGACGGCGACTACACCTACAGCACAGGAATGTTCGAAGATGAACGTTTTGTTAAGGGCCACAGAGTGAGCGAGTGACTAGCAATAATGCGTCTTTATTGCAATAACCCTATACGCTACAAGGTTTTCTGCTGAACAAGAAGAAATCCATCGCAACTCAGCACATCCGCCAGCTATTTGGCAGAAAACAAACGATGAGATAGTGACCGCATCTAGGAACGTTCGTGAACCAGAAACATTACAAACTGCTGCTTCAAAGTGCTTGCCAAATATACACGGAAGAGGCACAGAAGAGTAAAACATACCGATTCCGATCTAATTCATGAGCGGAAAGTTTGAACAGTTTAGATAGACTACTAACCTCCCTTCTATAGTACAAGTACCGTATATATATGCTGCTCGCGCCATTTGGGCAAGGTTTAATGAGCTTTAAAAGCGCTTACACGTCCTCTGAAGCTGTGGTCAAAGTTTCGTGGCGTCCACCTAGTCACCTTCTACGACATCCGCGGAAACGGAGGTTTGCTGAGCCACACGTGGCGTCCTGCACATCCATTGTAAACACGGAGGCAACAAAGGCCGCTGAGGCAAGCAATGGACGCATCACCACCTGATCAAACTTGGCGGCGTCCATGGCATCGCCGTGAAAAGGGTCCATAGAGGTAGTTCGCTTTAGGCTTCGTTGCTGTGTGTTGGGTGTTGGTTTGCAACCATGGAGGCGTGCGCCGGCTGCGCTGCCCCGGAGACCCGCGGACGTCGGGCGCGTGCGTCTGTTGTCTCGGAGGCTATGGCTTTCCCTCATCATAAGCTTGGCGCTGCTCTCGGTGTCGACGACGGCCGGAGGTGCAGCATGCGTTCGAAGAGATGACGGAAAATTGTTTGCACCGTCACTATATCGTATTTCCAAGCACACCTTTTGCTGGTCGCGCTACGACTTGACAGCGTGCCAGTGTACATTCCGCTAAGAGGAAGGAATCGAGCGCCGTGGCTTCTCCCCACCAGCCGGAAGCTTCCAGAGGTCTGTCGGAAGCGAAACATTTTATCACAATGGCCCAGATCTCTGTCTCTGACACTGTTCACGAAGGTGCTCTCGCCATTTACTGTCGTTGCCCGGTAGAAGGGCTGGGTCAGCTTTGTCCCCGGAGGCCAAAGCCAATGCCAAGAAGACATCTGCACGGCGAGGACGGATTCCAGGTGCTATCGCCAGCGTCCGGAGCACGCAGATCGCAATTCAGCAGCCAGAGCGGTTCAACGTAGGTAGCTCCAATGATTACCTTGTACGGCTGATAAAACTGCAGAGCCATCACGGGAAGTGTAAAAATATCTGATTCGGTAGCCCTTTCTTTTTTTGCTCTAGTTCAGAGGTGCCTCACTTTTGTCCTTAATCTCACCGCACAGCACCCGCCGTCAGCACCGGGCTCTTCGATTTGCGCAGGCAATGCAGGACTCGTATTTTGTGATGTTCGATTTCACTTTCCATTGTTCTTATCACGGTGGTGGGCCAAGAGGCAGAGCATAGCGATAACGGCAGCGCGCGCGGCGACGTGCGAGTCATTTCCGAGCCGATGATGAAGGCCGAAAAAGGAAGGAACATTGACATGGAGCGTTAGAAAGTTCGGTCCCAGGAGCCAGTTCAAGGTTCTTTTGCTGTCGCTACGTTGGAAGTACCTGCAATGCATGCCTGGTGCGTATGTACCACATCGTTCAAGCTGTCGGTAGCAGATAACGCGCCGCTGCGCTTGAAATTCGAGACTCTATATGCTATACATGTATATACCTATACAGTAACTCGACTTACAAGCATGCGCGAACTCCTTTACGGTTGCGACACCACCCATCGGTTAAGAATGAAAAAGAATGACGATAATAAATTAATTCGAGCATTGCGCAAAACCCAGAGCCGCGCGTTTACGCTTTAGAACTTGCGAGGCATGATTTTTTTTTTTACGTTTATTGAGCAAGCAGGAACATTCTTACTCGACTAGAGCGCAATATGATGACGCGCACTTTTGAGGCGGCACCCTATCGCCTACTGGCCTAGTCATCCCCTTCTTCCGCCTTCGGCTTGGGAGCAGCCCACTTATGGTGACGCAAGCGGCGTAGTGAGCCGTTCGCCTTTCCGAACCATTATAAAATTCTGCCCCCTGCCTTCGAACGCTGCTGGCATCAACGCTGTGCACAGACACTAGCGTCCCTGATGCGCAGTTGCGTGCATACCACGCAGTGGTTCATGCATGCAGGGGTCTGAGCGGAACAGACAGTACACACGGTATACATAGCTTTCATTGACGTCATCGTGGCCGCCATCTTGGGGTACTAATATGTCGATAATCTGAGTGAGCAATAATAGTAACGTCACGAAAACAGAACAGGCTGGTCTTGTACCGAGTTACAATTTGATAACAGTGAAAATTTAGTGTAGAGCAGTCGCCGTCAAAAGAGAGAGATTGAAGAAAGACGAAAGGCAGGGAGGTTAACCAGATGTGATGATCCGGTTTGCTACCCTACGCTGGAGAGAGAGGGGAGGGGGAGGTAAAGTGATAGCAAAGTAGAGTCAAAAAGCAATAAAATGGACTGGGAGCTCATATGCTGCACTGACATTATTGGGGCCTCTATGTCTGGGTACCATAGCATCGTGAAAAACTGTCTGTGACATCGCGTGAACGTTATCTATGCTTTAAGCTACGAAAGCCGAGGGTTTTCCTTCGGTTTCATCTCGTGCACTATTAAAGTGCGACGCTCGCATGGCCGTGGGCCCCACTCCTCTATGTACACGCCAGCGTTGTGAGATGCCTGGCAGGTGATATGGCGCTGTCTCCACTGCACAGGAGCTGTATCTGTGCGGAATGCGTCACGCCTTGTCGCCCCCGCTTACTGTTGAAACACCACCTTGGGAGCTTCAGCACATTGTTCAATCCTGCTATCGCTTCGAGTGGTTAACGCCTCGGGCAAAAACTGCCAATTTGTATTTGTGAGTTACGTCATCATAGCTATAGCCTTGTTGCTATAGAACAGACTTGTACACGTCCCCGAATAAAAGAAAAAGGCAAACGATTGCAAATGTAATTGTTTCTTTCTGAAATGTCATTGGTTCCAGTTACCAGTTACTGTCCCACGAAGATAACTGAGAGATTATAATAACTTAAACGTTATCGATTACTTTTACGTTACTTGCCTCCTAACTTTCATTAAAGCTGCTCTGGAGCTTTCATTATAACTTACACAAGTACAGCAGATGAAACGAGCAGGCCTGGTTCTTTCAGTGCGTCCTCTGCAGTCCTTCTCAGTTCACGCTTATTTTCAACGATTCCTTTTCAAAATTTTCTGATGTCAACTCACCCCATTTTCTTGCGACGACATGTGCACTGACACTAAAAAAAAAAAAAAGAAAGCTTGCTCGATGTGCGGGCTGGAGAGAAGGGCTGTGTTGCGACGTAGGAACACCTTACGCGCAACATTGCGGTTAATCATTGTCGCGATGCTCGAGTTTGGGTCCTCTATCAAGGCGCGCCGCTTCATTGCTGCTGGCTCTCGTAGAAGCTGCTCCCGGTATAGAGGGATTGAAAAGTTGAAAAAGAAATCGCTCGTATAATGACCTCTGGCCATCAACGTCCGAAAGGGCCATTCCTATCTAGCCACAGCAGCGCCAGTTCGATTTGTCGGCGTCATCCTGGTTAAGCGGTAAAATTATGATACAAATGAGTACTCAGTGCACAGGCCGGGTTCTCTTGCCTGAACCGACGCGTTCGCAAGGCTGCTGCATGGCACGACCTCGCGCGGGACTTTCTGTTGTAGTTCCCACTAAATTACAGTTCTCAAAGCTGCGTCGCCACTTGCAGCTTGTCTCGTCAATGGAGTAGCCGATTACGTCTAACTGGCCACTGAAAAATTAATCGAATTACAGTGTGCTTAACTGGGTAAAAAACGCAATTGATTAATTAAACATTTCCAAGAATGTGTAATTACTGCCGAGTATTTAATTACATGTAACTCGTTAGCTACAAGCGTGCGACATAACGAAAGCGATTTCGCCCTTTTGAAGAAAAAGAAAACATCATCACTGTATTCTTTTTTGTTGTTTTTTTACGTGCCGTAAGCCCTATAGGATTATGAAGACCGGCGTAGTAGGGTAGCCGGATTAATCTTAAACGCGCATCTAAATCTAAGCCCAGGAGCGTTCTCGCATTGCACCGCCATCGGAACGCGGCGACTGTGGCCGGTATCGGACCCGCGAACGCGAGTCAGTATAGCGCGACGCCCTAGCCACTGCGCTATGTACCACGGGCGAAAGATGACGCCTTTCGAGGTGTACTTTAGTGTGAAAGTAAAACAAATATAAGCCTATGCCTACCTATAGACACCCTCTAGGTGTCATTCTCTTACGTACGGCAAGCGTGTGCCGTTGTTTCGTATACACGGTAAACGGATTTACACCCTTAGGGATGCAAATCGGCTTATAAGTAAGGGCGGAAGTTTAGTCTGAATGCCCCCTTAAGGGTGTACATCGACTGACAGCGTACAACTTCTAATATATTTGTGAACAATCATTTAACAAGATAGGTCGGTTGTAGCGCTGCCCCGCGCCCCACTGCTGACTCTACGCCCGCTCCTCTTCCAGCCCTTTGTGTTTCAAAGCACGGGGGAACCGCGGCAGCTACTTCCTTGTTTCTGTTTTCTCTCTTTTTATGCCGACAGCCTCGCCGGTAATAGGGCACTGGTCGCTGGCGGCCTTGCGAAGTACGCCCGGTTTTCGCTGGTAGGTGAAGTGGCGCCTGCGGGCAGGACGGGTGTACGGGAGGGTATACACTGGCTTCGTTTTCCTGCTGTTATACTTGTTGCACTCTGCTCCCTGGCCGCGCTAGCGCAGCTGCCGGCTACGCATGCGCGAAAGATTTCGGGCACCGACTTGTCCTTTTTGTTCGTCGATAGATCGCACTCTAGAAAATAAAATAGCCGAGGCAAGAAAAAAAAAACAAGAAGAGGCACAGGAACGAAACTATGGCAGTATCTTCAGCGGGAACTTAACTAAGAAAAAAGAAAAAAAAAGAAATAAAACGAGTGACTGGTAGAACTAAAAAAGAAATAGAAAGATAAAAGTACGTACACCGTTCCGTCCGGGTAAGTGCGCTTCTTCTTGTTTCATTTTTTCTCTTCTTCGGCATGTTTTACATGAAGAACGCGGAAGCTGGGGCGGGTGGGTTGCCTCTGCTGGCTGAGTTGCCGGGGGGCTTGAAAATAGCGACAGTATACAGTGGAACAGTGGGTGCGTCGGCAGGCAGGGCTTCCGCAACGACAGGGAAGGGGCGCTGCCGAGGAGGACGCTCGGGGGATTATGTAGACGACCTCAGCGCCCCGCGACCACGGGTAATGCGCCGAAAGCACGAATGGGCTCGCAGAACGCGGGCGGCGACGGTGGCGGTGTGGTGATATTTGGCCTCCGCGTGTGCAGCCGTGCATTTCTGAGTGAATCTGATTTCCTGGCCGAAATGTTCACCGACCTGCGGCGGCGGCAGCGACGCCGAGGGTCGGGTTGCATCACAGTCCGCGCGATGAGGTAATCCTGCACGCAGAGGTGCTGACAAGAAAGTGTCCCCATCGTATACCGCGGTTTCCGAGCAAAAAAAAAAAAAAAAAAAAAGAAGAAAAAAAAGTGGGGGTGCGTGATTCTTGTTATCGTCCTGTTGAGCGGCGCGGCGGAGGCTAATTCTGCGCAGTTCACTCTACGCTCGGTCGGTTAGCGAAAAGGACGGCGGTGAGTGGGCATTTCCGCGAGGGCCTTGACCACAATGACGACAGCGTAGCCGCACGAGTCGGGAGTCACAGTAGGCCGAGCGTGATGCTCGCAAAGTCGATCGAGCACAAGGTTCCCGGATGCCTTTTTTTCTTTCTTGTTGTGTTTTCGTTGGTCTTTCAGTGACCAAAAATTGATTAAAGAAATTGTCTTTAGGACCGGCTTTCCCAAAGTCATTCCTGTTAGTGTGTAGAGAGGGAAAAGGCGGGAGGGGAGCGACGAGGCAAGTGGACATTGTAGGCTGGCTGATCCAACCCTGGCATGCTATATTCCGGGTGTTTTGCAAGAAAAAAAAATCGCGCACGCATCGGCAACAGCAAAATCCCACAAACAGCCCATAATCAACCGGAAAGCACATACGCACTTGCTCTAACGCACAGGTTATCCTTGTCGATTGGCCGAGAACTTCTCCCCCTGAGCTCCAGCCGCAGTTCGCCCTCGAGAAATTGTCACTCCTACGAGTAACAGTCGAAGTGTAAGCGATGACGTGACACTACAACGTAACAACCGCGCACATCACACAGAGAACAAGTCGGAGAGCTTATAGCCACTGATTATTGTTCTTGACGTGCTTCGTGCGGGCTACAAGCCTGATGCTGCACGGTCACGCTAATGCTTGCCAAATAAGGCATCGCGACGAGCAAGTTACAGGATATAACAATTTCATGGAGGACTGTTGTCGGGTATAAGTAGATGAAAACCTTTGACGTCTTTTGTTTCGAGCTATACGTGAACATTCCCATCGAGATACATTCCAAAATTTACTTGAAAACGGTATATTTCCCGACGACCACTTCAGTACAGGTCACGCGGTATAGGTCTTATCAACCACGCTTACACGGGTCACATTGTGAAATGCGTGGTGGTGAGTGCGCTACAGAAGCGGCATCAAGTAGCAGCTAGACCTGTTTGCCCGACCCGCCACTTTGTTTCCGCTGCAGTCGTGTTCGGCTGTTCAGCATAGGACGAAGGTTCGATTCCCAGTCGTGGCAGGCCTAGCTCCAAGGGCGGAATGGAAAAGCCTCCGCGTAGTTTAGTCCACTTTATTTGATCACAATAAAAAAAATGTTGATAGTTTCGCCCGAAAGGGACGCATTGAAAGCGAAAGCATGTTTAGCGCTGCGCGCAGATAGCGCCAAGAAGAGCGCCGTAAGCGACCTTACAGGCGTCGCACCACGATCATGATCACGATCAAAACTTTTCAAGCTGTCCGAGCTTTTAGTCCTGTACTCCTCCTTTTTTCAAGCAAATAATATGATTGATTGATTGATTGATTGATTGATTGATTGATTGATTGATTGATTGATCATGCAGGGGATGATAGCGAAAGAATGCCGTCGGTGCCTCTCAGCGTTCAAAGATCAGATATACTTTGCTTGACGCTTACTGCACACCCGTGATCAAAAGTATACGGACCTGGGATTGCGCGATAAAGCCAATTTCTTCCTCTGCCTGTGAATGCAACTTGAAATTAACGACTGCATGTCCAAACTTAGCATTGCGAACTTACCAGTGTACTCGTCAGTTTCCCTTTATGCACGTTAATTACGATGCAATTTAGTTGTTTTTCCGAGACCCTGTGGTCCGTATACTTTTGCTCACGAGTGTACGTTCCGTTCAGACCAGTGTGTGTACACCGCGGTGTCGTATGTACAGTGCTCAGCGACTCAAACGCGATACTCGGACAACATGGCGCCACCGGTGGGTGCTGGTGACACTGAGATGATGCATTTTTTTTGTGTCACACGAAAGCGAGAATCCTTTTTTTCGATGCATCGTAACTGCATTCGGCCTCCTCAGCGACCCAGCGATCACCGGTGGCGCAAAAACCGCCGGCCGTCATGCCATCGCGTTTCAATCGCTGAGCACTGTGCACAGCTGCTCAACCAGAGCGCTGGTCTGCGTCTGCACAACGCTTGTGCCAGCAAAGGAAGGCAGCTGGAACGCTGAATGCTGCGATTTTGTAGCGGACCCTTCACCTCGATTCTATACCACTCATAGCAAAACTTTCACTGTGGTAGCCACAAACGCACAAACTACTATTTCCGCAACAGTCGGAACAGGGTCGGTGCCATGGCCACAGCAGAGGCTACTGCGGTGGCTCTGGCTATACGTGGCGCTGAAAATAGAGCACGTTCTGCGTTAATACTAACCGACTCGCAGTCGGCATGTCGCCTTTTCATGGCAGGCACCCTGCCCAAACTCACCATCAAAATCCTAGGAAGAAATCTCACGGAACATCACGCTATTACGTAGTGTCCGGCGCACGCCGGAGTGAGGGGTAACGAGAGGGCGGACCGCCTCGCTCGAGAATATAGCATCCGAGCGACGGAACGCACTCTCGTAGAATCTACGATCGCAGCAAAATATATCTTGGAGGCACAAAGACGAGGAAGGCAACGGTATAGCTTTCCAGACACATCCTTGGACTCAGCGCAAATGCGGGACTGGCGCCGGCTACAAACCCGTACATACCGACACCTACTCCTACTACACCACATACACCCCACCCGGTATCCCAACACTTGCCCTTGGTGCGGAGGGCGACCATCTCTTGACCATATCACATGGTCGTGCCAGAGTCGGCCACAAGAAATCCAATCACCCCTTATGGGGCAAAACTCCAACAGTAGGCAGTGGGAGGTGTGGCTAGCCAGCACGGTGCGGGAGGACCAATTGGCCCTTCTCGACCAAGCCCGGCGTGCCGCGATCGCCAGTGGGGCCCTGGACTGAGGGACCCACCCACTGGACCTGAATGTGATCTTTTATTTTTTATTTTTTCCAATAAAAGTTTTATACTACTGCTACTACTACTTACCATGCGCCGTTCACGACCGACCGATCGCCTTCCCTACGGGTTCAGAGCGTCGCTGTGACCACTGAGATAGGGATCTAAAGAAAGGAAAAACGCTTGATTCTGCAATCCGTGAAGGAGCAACCACTGAGAGATAGACTGAGAGAGTGATTGTGAAGAGGATGAAGCGCTATTTTTCTGCGACCCTTGTGACAACGCGGCTCGACGAAGCACGTAAGTCGCGAAAAGCAATGGTGTCTGAAAAGTCTTCGCTGCGAAATCGATGGTCCTGGCTCCGCCGCCGAGTAGATTGAGGGTATAGCGTTGGCGGTGCGACCACTTCGCCTCGACGTTATTTTTTTTTTTTTCAGCCAAACGCACTCCGCGTCTCTGAAAACCGTCGGAACGCAAACCCTAAAACCAATGGCGAACGAACGAACGCTCGGTCGAGTCTGTCTATAATTGCAATTGCAGAAAATTGAGTCAGTTAGGTATCCTTACGTGATTTGAATGCGAAAGGGCGATTTCGCTATAGTTATCATCTTAAACGAAAACTCTACCTTAATCCACCTTGCTCTAGTTTGTACTTACATTAGTCCATGTTGATCCACATTAAGTTGCACTAATCTACCTTAATTCGCTTTAATTTACTTTAATCCACCTTAATCCACGCTGATTATGATCTTTCCTACCACTCGTTGCGTACAACGCCGGCTCTTCTGCCTCATGGGACATATAATGCTTTCGCATTAATAAAAGGTTAAAAACATTCTCGGGTACGTTAACTTCCTTGGGCGGTTTAGATTTTACAAGTCAAGAGAGAGAGAGAGAAATTTATTTACAGAAAGGCTTACAAGTCAAGCGTACCGAAGAATAAAGCGCTCTTATCGTGTTCTAAATCGTAATCAACGTGTGGTGTACACGGCGTATGTCTTACAAGCCTGACTTGAAATTTCCGGGGTATTTACACCACGTTACTCACATTCCATGAACGTACTAATTGGAAACAATCATTGCTGCTCAGCTCATTTGCCGCTTATCATACGTCCATTCCTTCCAAATTACTGACGAGCACAAATTAGTTATACCAACAGGTTATAATTTATTGCAGTCGTACGCCTTTCAACATAATATCGGTAACGCCATCGACACAAAGCTACGAAATGGAGTATTGCTCTCGAAATTATAGCAAGCTATCAGCTGGTTTTCTGCGTCTGCCATATGGCTGCAAAAATGGCATTGGGAATACGATATTGATGTATTAATACGAGAAGATTACATATACGTCCCATAAGGCAGAAAAGGCTGCGTTGTCCGCAAAGAGTGGCAGTAATGATCATCATCGGCGTGGATTAAGGGGGATATAATGTGGATTAACGTGTATTAAGGTGTACTAAAGTGGATGAAGGTTAGTACAAATTAGAGCAAGGTGGATTAAGGTAGTTTTTTAATTTAATGTGATAACTCAGAAAACTCATGATGCTTCCGCATTCAAATCACTCGAGGATACTTAACTGAATGTCACCTTTTTTTCCGGTTTCACTGCTGGATCAATACATAACACCAATGCGGCAATAATTTTGGTTTCGATAGTATTAGTTCATCCGACAACATGCCCGTTGTAATACCAATGCATCCCAATAGAGACGCGGACATTGTCTTGGGGCAGCAAATGGCCGCGGTGTTGTCAGAAGACGGCAGGCGCATGTGGGTAAGCACCACACGTTGTTTTAACGGCGTGAATGTTTATACGAAGGACAATGCGCAAAATGTTGCCAAGAGATTCCCACAGCCTCCGAAAGGTCGTAAAAGGCTTCTGTTTGCTCCCGCAAGCTCCACAAAACGTGAGCGGCAGGAGCTACCATATTTCTTAAGCCACGTCGTCCGACAGATCAGATGCTTTTGATGTACTGTACATGTTTCGTAGCGTGAAACACATGTGGGCAAAAGCAATCTTATTCCTCGTACTACTACCTCCCCCCCCCCCTCCACTTTCGGACGCAAAAATTCGAAGAAAAATAAACGCGCCAAAAACGCGCCTAGTCAACCAAATGCTACAAGATGGCGCCAGCTAGTTTTTCCCACTTGCCGCATACCGTTGTCATCGTCCTTGCGCGTCACCGCGTGAAAGCTCGGCTGGCCGGCTGCCGAACGAACTTGGCCGTGATTCCTTGTGACTTGAAAAGTGTGCCGCAACCGTTCGATGTTTGCATAAGCCGGCCATTAAGGAGAGAATTTCGGCGGTGCTACACCGAGTGGATGGCCGTTGTTACGAACGGCCTGCAGGGGTGCCGACCTGCAAAATTTTCCCAAGCACGCTGCAGGTGCGGGGCTGGCGAGCTAGAGGAGAAGCGACCGTCGAATCCTGCCCGGCCCGCAGCGATGACTCGCTTTGGGAAAACAACAATGCGCCGAATCAGCAGCCGATCGGCGCCACCATGTCTGCTGCGACGACTCGCTTTGTAAGGACCACAATGAGCCGCTTCCCCTGCCGTGATTCGCCGAGACATCTAGACGCAGTCGGCGGGCCAAGTAAGTATTGTTTGTGGAGTCGCCGCCGCCTTCACGGTCTGTTTGGAGCAGGGGAGCTCCTAGAAGATATTTTGCGGTGCCGTTTCACGCAGCTTAAAAGTCGCCATTGAGTGGACAGACGCGGCGGCCACTGACTGCAGGGTCAACTCTCGGATAAAGAGGCGCCTGCACGGGTCAAGAACTCTGTCTGCGAGAACCCTCTCACCGTGGTGTGGTCAGTGCAACCTGTGCGGAAGTGAGTGGGTAAATCCTCCCCCTCAAAGGTGGGTCGGCTGCGATGACTTTGAACGCTCCGTTTTGTCGAACGGCCGCTTTCCCTCACCTAGGGATCTAGGGAGGACATAGTGTATTTAAGGAGCCGTTGGCGGCTCCTCAGTGTGCATTCCTCTTTCAGTCATGTTAGACTGATGAACTGTAATGTTCTCATGCAGATCCTGTAAATAAATCGCATATTCCTCGTTATCGATGAGAACAATTCTCTCCCTTCAAGAACGTTCTCAGCGTGGATAAGTTGGACGACGGCATGGGCCAGCTACCATCTACTCCCTGCCCGACCCCAATCATTACACCGCTGGCAACCACGAAACAGCTCCGACGGGGCGGCTGAAGCGAGCGTCTCTTCAGCAAGTGTGCGGTTGGATTCTGGACGCGTGGCGTTTTGTGTCAGTGGACACGATATCGCAAAAAGCTTTAGAGTCAAGGGGGTATAAGATGCCATGGACGGCACAAAGCACGACCAACTTTGGGAACGCGCCGATGAGGCGAGCTCGTCCGACAGTAGTGAGAGTGCCGATGAGCTGAGTTTGTCCGAGAGGGATTAGCTTGAAAGCGGCGATAAATAGTGAAATAAAATGTTGATGTCTGTCACCAGCTTTTTTTAAAATTACCTGACACAGTAGTCGCAGTGACACTACAGTGCGTTAATGTGTAGCTATAGATAGGATTCGTGTATAACCCGCACCTGAGAAAATTTGAAGAAATTAGTGTGGCTTATACACTAGTATATACGGTATAGCCATACTGACACCGGGATTTCCTACAGGTCTCAACAGGTTAGAGCAGTTGGACGCGGCCACGTTTTCGACGTGTCGTGACGGGCTACTTGGTTTTGACACAACACGTGTTTGCCTCTAACTGGCTATGCTAGAAAAACGCAGAAAAAAGAACAGAAAACGAACATCACACTATGGTTGCATTCGTCCTTCACAATCGCTCGAAACATTTCGTACGTCGTTGCTAAAAGAGCACTGACACCATTCACGTATCCAGGGGGGGGGGGGCGAACTTAAGCGGCATGTGCTTCCCCCCCTTTCCCGCCCACGCCACCAATCCTCACACACATTCCTAAAGCGCCGCCACATCAATGTTGAGACTTGACAGCTATTCGGTGGTCAACATTTTGCTCCCTTTTTCACTTCTTTTGGATGACGGTATTTATCGGCATCTCCTGGGGTGTGAAGGCCAGTTTTCTCGTCGATTCGGTGCCCGCGCGATTAACTCGAGATGCGTTCTGTAGTCACCATCTATTCAACGGTCACGCGCATGGCTGTTGCTCCGTTAGTTCAACCTTCTTTGTTTAGACTGATCCAGGGACCAAGAAAGGGATTCGATTCGTAGTCAGCTGGTCTGCATGCTCGTGGAACGAGTTGCAGCCGGATAAATTATTTCATTATTTCCACGAGTGGCGGCTCGCCGCGACGCTGGCAGATCGTCGGAAGCATATAGCCGCGATATGGGTTAAATAAAGTGCAATTTAAAATAATGCGAAACGGAGTCCATCACAAAACTCTGCAATAAGCCTTAAATCCATAAGCAATATGACTGTCACCCGTTACCTCGTCTGGTTTTTCCCTAATTATACAGCACTTTTTGTGCAATATTGGCAACTGGAAACAAGAGTCGCAAGGAGTTGAGAAATTAAGCCAAGGCAACAGCCAAACAGGAAGGAAAAGCGAAATTACGAAATTTAAACATTGTTTATGAAAATATTTATGAATCAACATCTTTTTATTTAAAAGGGAAGTAGAGAAAACGCTGCCTGAAGTGGAGAACAATTCTGTGTATTTTGAATGACACTTCTAGTGAAGTGGCTACGTCAGTCGAGCCGCCTGACGTAGCCACTTCTCTGCTGTGCTCATGTAGGTGTTTTTCTAACCGTCCGCGGTGGGCGCAGTACGTCTAGAACCGCAGTGTCCTGCGCTCTACGTGGTTGTACGGGACTGGCAGCCACGCAGAGTTACGTAACTTCCCAAATAACAACACGAGTCGATTGTGGCACTTGGTAGAGCATAAACGAAAAATCCAAAAGAACTGTGATTGTTCCGCAAATATATATTTCTGTATATTTCTTCCAGAGCTATCAAAAGAAAGAAAACAGCGCCACTATAGTCGGGTACAACTTAAGTCTGCAGTGGAGCCCCGCGCGTGCCCTCATAACCACCAGCCGCGGTTCCTCCGCGAAGCTGCAAACAATTCGTACTTCAAACTTTTCCTGTTACCCAAATAAGCCGGTAACCAGAAAAATAACATTATTAGCGCGTAATTTTACACGTTTTCCCTCGCGTATTATAGTCGAATGGCGAAGGCCTCATTCTTTATTGAAGTGAACTAACATGCTTTGCTTCGCTGCAACTAGTTATTGTCAAGTTTCACTTCAGTTGGCAGTGAAATTTCATGAGTAAGACGGGCTGAGCAGTGAAATGAACTGTACCGCATACTTTTGAGGATTAAATTAATTATGGAGTTTTATGTGCAAAAATCACGACCTCATAATGAGGCACGCCGTAGTGGGGAACTCCGGATCGCCTAGGGTTCTTTAACGTGCACCTAAATCTAAGTATACAGGTGTTTTCGCATATCGTCCCCATCGAAATGCGGTCGCCGTGGTCGGGATTCGATCCCGCGACATCGTGCTGCTGCACACCTCATTGCTTCCGTCGATGAAAAGACTCTTCAATAACAGCAGACCCTCCGGAGCTATCAAGTACGACGCCATTTTGAAAAGGCCGCATGACGACGATTTTGTTCGCTTCTGTGATTGCCTGGCGGGGTAACACAAACCCGCGCGGTCAGTGCGCCTCGGTTGCCAACTGCTGCTTTCTGAAGTTGTATGCTATAGAAATCTGCTATAGGGAGAGGCCTTCGTCCTGCAGCGGACATGAAATAGGCTGATGATGATGAAAGAAATCTTTATTTTGCAGTTTCGTTTGTTTACTTGTTCTTGGCAGAGTTCTTCCTGCGCTTCTCTCCTGCGCGAGTCCATTCGATGTGGTTTCTTGTTTGCTAAGTAAAGAAGAGGTGTATCTCACAGGCGTACTGCCTGCGAGATACACCTTATTTCGTTTCTCTTTTGCAGGGTTACGCGTCTTTATAGCGAATATGGCGGGCGTTATTCACATATATACTAGTAAAGGTACCCCCTCCTCCCCCCCCCCCCCCCCGAAGAAGAATCCTGGGTACGTGCCTGACTGACACGATATTTTCCACTATTAATTGTTTTGTTTGAAGTAGGTCTTATATCTCGAAATTTAATATAGCAGCTTTTATGCAGCTGCTTATGTCTAGAACATGTTTTATTTGCTACGTGGTTGCTGTGTCCTGACGTCACGGCGCGGAAGATTACCACGTGGGAGCAGGACTTCGTGACGTTTAGGCACTGAATTCGGCTTGCTTGCTGTGAGGGTCGATGTAACGGCATGCCGGATGATCGAGCAAGTCAGAGTGAGTCTCAAAGGGTCGCATTGTCCTTCTACCAGGTGACTACTTTCTGCGTCGTGACGTAATGACCCAGTAGCCTCTTGGGAAAGAAACGCCAAATACACTGTGGAAAAGCTGTTACATTAAATTACTGAGGGCACTCTGATGCTTGAATGTATTGTGTCTAGGATTTAGAGGTATACGACCTTCGTGTAACAAAAAAAAAAAAAGTTAGAGTCAGAAATGACATTAATGAGTGTCTCAGCAGCTTTTCGGATAAGCAACATGACCCCATTCCTTCCTCGTCAACACCGCAGAGATTGCCCGCGGTTTTCAGTTCCGGGTCCATGACGACGCTCGCTCTTCCGGCCCAGCACATGTCTTCCGCGAACTAGGAGACAACATCGCTTCCCGAGACATCGCGTGCCACGCTCATAAAACGCGGTCGAACAGCAACGCTTCCACCGTGATTGCGGCGGTCATTTGCCGTGCGGAGGCCGGTAGGCCACGCCGCTAGCGGCCGCAACGCTGGGTGTGCATTATTTACGACGACGTCGCGCCAGTCTATTGCAGCGACTCGCACGGTCCCTCGTACATTAGTCATTTTTCAGCGACTGCACGTCCGCCCACCGTTTCCCCCTCTGGTGCCTTTTCCTTTCTCTTGCGCGAGCGATTTGACGCGCGATTGTCGAGCTCTCCCACAGTGCACAGGGCATGCATGCGTCGCTTGACTCAGGGTACCGCATATACTCTGATACAAGCGCCTTACCTTTTATTGCGATAGCAACTATATGGACACTCCAGGTGCATTCATGGCGTCGCCGTGAGGTTCCGTATAATGTTTGAGGGCCATTAAATCGTCGCCGCGCGCTGTGTGCTTTAAGTGCGAGTGAAAGCGTGAGAGGGTGAGCCGGCGATTGCGGTTCAAGCTCGCGCACGCAACGGAGGAAAGCGGGGAGAAAGCGTGCCGTCTGCCGTGGCGCGCAAGCCTCAACGGGGAGGGAAGACATGGGCGGGTGGGCGGGAGCGGGTTCTGCTCCAGACGAATCGGACGGCCGCGCGCGCCCGCCAGGGCCCCTGTACCTTGAGAACCATCCGCGTGCGGGACAAAGCTTGCCGCGCGTGGTCTTTCCGGGGCTTAGTTCGCGTGGATGCGAGACGCAACACGAAGTGAGTTAATGTATTGTCTTTAGTGTGAGGATCCCAGACGTTGCAAGCGTATTGCATTTAGGGCCTAATGAGTGATGAGGTGTAACGTTAAGGGATAAGAAAAGAGCAGATTGGGTGAGGGAACAAACGCGAGTTAATGACATCTTAGTTGAAATCAAGAAAGAGAAATGGACATGGGCAGGACATGTAATGAGGAGGGAAGATAACCGATGGTCATTAAGGGTTACGGACTGGATCCCAAGGGAAGGGAAGCGTAGCAGGGGGCGGCAGAAAGTTAGGTGGGCGGATGAGATTAAGAAGTTTGCAGGGACGGCATGGCCACAATTAGTACATGACCGGGGTTGTTGGAGAAGCATGGGAGAGGCCTTTGCCCTGCAGTGGGCGTAACCAGGCTGATGATGATGATGATGATGATGATGATGATGAGTGATGAGTATAGATCTACTAATGTACTTTACTTTAAATATTAGGTTATGATGTGGAAAAAGATCCAACCCGCTGCGGTTGCTTAGTGGCTCCTGCGTTACGCTACTATTATAAGCACGAGGTCGCGGGTTCAAATCCCGGTCACGGCGGCCGCAGTCCGATGGGGGCGAAATGCAATAACACCCGTGTACTTAGATTTAGGTGCACGTTAAAGAACACCAGGGGGTCAAAATTAATCAGGAGTCCCCCACAACAGCGTGTATCATACTCAGATCGTGGTTTTGGCGCATGAAATCTCATAATCTTTTTTTAAACAAGACGAAAAGCTTTTTGAAAGTCCGAAAAGATTACGTTAGTTTGCCCCTATTTATCGAAAAAGCTAGCGAAATTGTGAATTGACGTGATTAGTTGGGTGACCATGGAAAACTCTTTCCTTATCGAAGCAGTGCTGAATAGGGGAAAGAATCTTGTTGTCTCACAAAAAATTGGTTATGTAGTTAGCAATGATATATTTAAGTAGCTTACAGCAGCAAGAAGTAAGGGACATCGGGCGATAATTTTCTAGCGGCACAGTGTCTCCTTTTGTTTTGTGTATATCGGCCCAACACGGGCCGCCCACCAGTCATCGAGTAGATCTGCAGATGATATGGAAACGCGAAAATGACAAATACGGATCCTGCTGTCTTCAGAGAAAAAAGAAATGCTTATTGAAAGAATTCATTAGCTGAAAACTAAACTAGATGTAGTAAGCAGTAATTCTGGCCTCTGCTTGAGATTAAAAATATGCCAAGAAATATAGCTCCCCTGCAACTGGTGCTTTGCAAGTGCATTTGTGGCGATGGGAGCGGAAGCCCCGTGCTCGATTTATCCAATGTTCAGTTAGTTATGAAAGAGTTATATTGCATATGGTTCGACATAGAGAATATCTCACTTTATCCGAATTCGTTATGTTCATGGTTTGATTGTACTCTATAGCTGTGTCTGAGAGAGGAAGAATAATCCTCTTAGCAAACACAGCCACATGACATTCCTGAGATGGAGAAGCGATGAAAATAGGTATGTCGCCTAAACCGTGGAACACATAGTCGGCAGGTTGTTAATGTGACCGATTGGGTGTCAAGGAAATGAAAGCGCTGTCTAGAGTGGCAGAGCACGAGTTGGCGCGACGGAGATTAGCAAAGTTGATGTCATAAAACAGCCGTCAGTTGACGCTAGGGAGGAATAATTGAAAATGTCTGAAAAAAGCTTCTCTTATGTAGCGCTGGAATAAATCTGCTGTCACTGCTTGTGCGGTCAGGATGATAATAACGACAATGATAATCACCGCGTTCTGTTGCGAAACGCGCATATATGGTGTGACTTCACATGGCGGCTTTTAGTAACACTGTTTGAAGTGCTGCTGCTGTTGCTGGCCGTACCACGAAGCCAAATAGCTTTTTTTTTTCTCTCTCTTTCTCTTGTCGAGCATATGCGTCAATCCGCTTTTTGTTTATAATGAACAAATATCCGCTATGAAGTCAGCGCTAACATCAGCAGCTCATGCCCTATAGCCTGATAATTGCTAGACTTCGCGTACTATTTCGTTTGTCGGTCTCTGAAAAGGACATTTTCTGGGGCTCAGCAACGTAAAAATAACAAAATAACACTTCCCTGACTGCCCCACAAGTGCAACGGGCTTAAACTTCTTTCTTCGATTACGGAAACGAAGAACAAATCGCTTATGTCTTCTATAAAAAAAGAACAAAAAGAACCATAATCAGCGAGACCACGTTCAAGGAATGAACTATGAAAATCGGGAGGCATTTAATTCCAAGAAGGCAACAAACTTGCATAACGGGTTGAACAGACACGTTCTGCTCTTGTGGACATTGCTTCACTTGATGAACGCTATCTTGAATAAAAGGAAACACAAATAGAAAGAGTGTTCGATCTTCTAAAATCAATTTAAGCGTTTAACACCCTTCTATCTATCTAAATAGCAAATGACATACATATAATTTGGGAGACGGGAGGAGGAGGCACCTATTTAAATTCGGCCGGGTGCATATATCCGAGAAAACACGGTACGTCTTCCCCGTGCGTGCGAACTGTATAGCCGGAAGCCACTAGCGTCGTATATCAGTGCCGCCGAGGGATGCCCGGAAGCAATTTTTTTTTCCCCGTGCTACTGAAGTGGGCCCTCAACACGCGTGTTCTATTAACCGCATTGCGCAGTTGTTGCGGCTGACCTAAAGTGATTCAGCGCTGGCCTATGGCTCATATTTCGCGTTCGCGTTGGCTGGCACCGAAATGACGGGGCACACGCTGTACTGCAAAACGGGATCTGTTGCGCTGATTGTCGGCCGGGAGAGGGGTTCACCGGGAAGCGAGTGGATTGATCGTTCGATCAAGTTCCATTTTGTTCCCGTAAGTGATCGCAGAATAGGCTTAGATTAAGCGGCCTTATTGTGGTCGTCATGCGATCATTTGCCGATTCATCTGTTTTCTCGCGTCAGCTTTTGTCGTCATGGTGCTTTCAGCCCCGGCAGTTGAATCAATCTTCTTGGACTGAATTACTCGTATAAACCATTATAGCTTTCTTCGTGGTAACCAACGAAGAAAGCGCCTTCTTAGAGCTGGCATTTCTGTTACGTGTACGGCCTTCTATGCCGTCAGTGAACTCGCTTTTAGTCTTTCGATGCGTAATAGAGAGAGAGAGAGAGAGAGAGAATCAGCACCTTTGTTCACGGATTGTTCAAGCGTTGTTTACGTGGTGGTCTGGCCTTTCCAGGAAACCATAGGCTTCCGGCGCGTCGACGGCCCTCGCCACCAGCTGACGCTGGCCTGCGAAGTTGGAGCTGACTAGCGCTCTTTCCCAAATATCAGGTTTGTGGTATGGATTGGGTGTGCTAAGGGGTGATTCTGTAAAACCGCCTATTACGTGCTAAAAAGAGCCCTGTGCTCCACAAAAGTGGCAAAGTGGAGAGGATACGTAGCGGTGAAGTGGTAGTTTCTAGCTTGGTGGGGCAACTGTTGATTTGGAGTGCTTTGAGAATGCGGTCTCGAGCTTTGGTTAGCGTTTTATGTGGGGAAAGGAATGTTCTACATTGCAACCTGTAGCGTATGATGATTTCCTTATAAGAGACTAGAGAATGAGGGGGCCTCGGCTCATCAGTTCTGCCAGGGGCTCGCTTAGTGAAACTTCGAGCCTTGAGATGCGCCATCTGGTTGCCTGGGATGTTATGATGTGCTAGTCCCCACATAATCTTTACTCGTCTCTTGCGGGGTCCCTCTAGAGTATTTGACAGGAGGTTCGGTGAATTCTACCGTAAGAGAAATCGCGACACGCTTGTTGGGAATCTGCTATGACGCGTGTCTGCGGTCGTCTGCGCGATCGCCAAGGCGATGACCACTTCCTCGGTGACGCTGGAGTGGTCGTTGAGGATGGAGGCGCTTGTCAAGTGTCCTTGGCTCATCATGACAGTGGATTGGTGGGGGGGGGGGGTCTTTCCTGCCGGTGTGCAGAGCCACGTCGTTGTAAGAAAATAGTGAATGGTTACTGTACTGTTGGGCGATGGCCTTTTCCTTTGCAGCCCTTCTTCCTGCGTTTCGGATAGGGTGCATGTTTCTTGGTAGCGGTTGAACCAAGATCTGGCTCTGTTGGCACTTGGATAGCAAGGCCGTCGTTTGGGGTTGGTGATGCAGAGGCACGTAAGTGCACAGTTTACCGAGAATGGTTCGTCCCGTTGTCGTGTTGGAAAATCGTACCCTTTCATGGGTCAGGTGAGCCTCCACGAGCTCTTCGGTGGTGTTGTAGAGCCCTAGCTTCAGCAGCTTGTCGCTAGACATACCGATTTGTAAGCTCATTCTCCGCTTGTAGGCTTTGAGCTGGAGGTTGTCGATAAGCTTGGTGTCGGTGGAAGTCAAAAGTGAGTACGGTACGGAGTATGTGATTCTGGAGACAACCAGGGCTTGTATGAAGCTCAGCGCGTCCTCTACCCCATGCCACTTGTTTTCAATATTATTCTTCGGAGCATGTGCGTGACTTGCTCGACCGTCGACTTTGTTTAAAACGATGGTGTTGGTTCTGTCTCGCTGGAAGTGCATTCCGAGCGCTTCGATGCAGGGTGAGGGGGAGATGGCGTGCTCTTCTAGGTGGATGCGTATGGTAGGTAAATCTGGTTTGGCATTTTTGCTGGGAAAGTCCAGAAGTAGTTCTGACTTCTCAGGGGCACGGGCCAGTCCGCAAAGGGTTGCATAGTTGTCGACGTCTGGCGAAGCTTTCAGCCTGTCCTCCATCTCCCCCATTGAGCCCCTAGAAGACCAGACGGTAATGCCGTCTGCGTGTAACCTTGTTGCATCCCTGGGATCTCGTTTAGAAGGGTAGGGGGGTGAGGTGCGTAGAGGAATCCAATAAGGACGATGTTGAGGAGGAGGGGGGCACAGGACTGCTCCCTGTGGGATTTCTCAACCTCCAATGAAGAAAGAGTCCATGGCTTGATTTCCTACGTTTAATACCGGTGTCACGTGGCTACTTCTGATCGCGATCGAGCCTGATCAGGATCAAAATTCTCGACCGCCATTGGCTCCTTGGCGCAAGCTACTAGAGGTAGCCAATCGCGGTCGAGAATTTCGATCCGGATTGGGCTCGATCGCGACCGAACGTGCGTTGCGTGACACCCGTATAAGACAGTCAGAAAATCCTTTATGTAGTTGCACGTCCTAGCACCAGAGTCAAGTGCGTTGAGATTCGAGAGTATGGCCGTAGGTTTTACATTGTCGAATGTTCCTTTCAGACATAATGCAAGGATGGCCATGTGCGAGCTCGGTGTGGCGGGTCATTACCTCTTCTGCGATTTGCAGCAGTACGTCTTGGGTCGAGAGACGAGGGCGAAGTTCGACCATCGAGTGTGGCAGTTTGTTTTCTCCTTTCAAGTAAGTTTGTAGTTTGCCCAGTAAATACTGTGAGTTCTAGCGATTTCCCTGCACAGGAAGTAAGGGAAATCGGTCGCAAGTTTTCGATTTTGTGCGGTTTTCCTTGAATGCGTAAGAACGAAAAAAAAATACCAAATGGCCTTTTAATACATGCCTGTGTCAGACAATTTGGCTGTTTGGCAACATTATTAATCTCCGCAGAACTGGGCCAGGTTGGAAAACGTATTCGAGCGATGAAGGGCACATTGTGCTCGTGTGTCTAAGACATTTCTGTGTTGTTTTAAATGAAATAGCGATTAATGAAGAGGTACGCTTTATGCAACCGAATAAATTATGATTAGCTGAGGAGGTAAGGTTTTAGCGCAGAAGGCGACATTCGTTCTGTCACGCTCATTCTGATGTCAAGCATTGCTTGCTAGAATAGCTAGAAGTTGTGGAAGAGTGCAAAACTCCCCTTGACGGACTCGGAAACATAGACTAGCTCCATGCGTTACCATGGAGGACTGAAATCCTTCCGCGGGGACGCTGGACTTACGGGAGGAAAATGTTCCGCCTGCAGTGATGATACGGCACTGAAAGTGAGCATCTCAGTCATTCATCGTTGGGTACAGCAGATATTCAGATGACGGTGGGGTTAAGTAGCAAAGGCGCGTGTAGGAATTTGATTCCGCTGACCAGGCATGCGTGCTAGAAAATGAGACAACATATAAAAGAAAGTGTTGACTCAGCACAATATACCTTGCCAACACAACCGTATTATAAAGAATAAGTTTATAGAGGAGTGAAAATAAGTCAGTCACTTAGTTTCAGATTATGGCTGAAATCACCTGAGGCAGAGAGAGAATCTTTTTGGCCTGGTGGTACGGCCGGCATACTACTATATGTGATTGCGATGATGAACGAAATGGTACACATAAGACTTACGCCCCTTATCGCACACATAGCTCAACACATTATATTAATGTGGGTCATTGGGACTGGTGTCTCTCAGAAAAAACTAAGAGCGCCTTCGTAGTGGGGGGCGCAATGACGTCACTAGTCCAAGGACGAAGCACACGTTGGAGCTGTAGCTGTGAACCCTGAGGTGCATTTAGTGCAGCCTATGGTGAGCACACAAATTGCATTAGCCAATTAGGTGTGCCGTGTCATACACTGCGCGTGAGACACTATAATGATCTTACCCGTTTAATATTACGCAAGAATCATTTTGTGCATGAAAAGTTGAAACGAATTAGGTTAATGCATGCCCGATCACGCCTGTCAAGTTCACACGCCATCGTACCGCCGGACGATGACTGTTGAAGTCGAGCGATATCTTCTCGGTAGCCCTGCTGTGATATGCTGCTGGGCACACTTGCTGGTTGGCTATAATTATTATAATGAAGCGAATGGATGATGTGACGTCTCATTTTCTTTAGGATGGGCCCGCGCAGCAAACCTCTTTGGTACCTTTGTGAAGACATACCTCATGAACTGGTGCCAGGATTGACTCACCAAGTCACCACTTATTCTTTTTTTATTATTATTAAACTGTCTTTGTCAAACTGTACGAGACCAGCTATGACTACACTGTCTCCAGGGTCAGCCAAGTTGATTCGGACAGACAACCACCCACGCAAATAATACAATAATAATATAGAAACGGTTATCGGATAGCAAAACAAAACATTGCTTTAAACTTCAAATAAATAAGAAGGAGGCGGTTTGGGGTTCTTGAGAGTGTGTCCAGTTTGTTACCCTCGCCCTCAATTCACTGGGACAAGGATGCGCAAACAGGCTCGGCAATAACCGGGACGCTTACTGCGACTACAACAGGCCCTCCCTAGGAGCGGCAGATCCTGGTTGCAAGTGAGCTCCCCTCCCCCTCCCCCCTCCGGGGACTCTCTCCCTCCTCTTGTAGAGCTTTCGGTTCGACCGATTTCCCTCTCGACGCCATCGGTGCTGCCTCGCTCAGACATGCTCCGAGGGTGTCGCTATCTGATGGGGGCTGTCGGAGGCGCGGAGTTCCCCCCCCCCCCCCCCCCTTGACTCGCCCCCGACGCCGCGACCTCCGCCGTGAGCTTTGCCCACCGGCACGGGGCGCCGAGCAGAAATTGGCCCACTTCTGCGCCCTACTAAACGAAGAATCCGCGCGAGAGCCAACAGGGTTCTTGGAGCGGGCCGGCAGGGGTGTCCGTGCACCATCTGGCGGTGGCGGCCGCGGCACCTGGCCGAGGGGCCGCGCGCAGGTGCGCCGGTAATCCCGCCGCACCACTTGCGCTCTTATCGGGTTCCGTGCAACGCAGGAAAAGCCTCGTGCCTGCATGTCCGCGCTCACTGCGTTCGCGATGGCGTTCCGGAGGTCGCGGCAGATCGGAGGGACGACACGGTGTGCGCTTCCTGGCTCTGTAGCGTGTTATGATAAAGGCTCGGGGCCGCTGCACGGGCTGGGGGGTTCGGGACCTCTAACCTTTGACCATCTACCGGAAGCTCGTACTAAGGCAGTGTGAGTAGGCCATGTTCTAAAAAAAAATAAATAAACGGAACACTACAATGTGGACAAGGCAATTTTATAAGACAAGCGCAAGCCGACGCCCTGTACGCCACACCTGCAAGACTTTGCCGCATCTGTGGCTCGCGGAGGACTAACCGACTCCCGAATATAAGCAATGCGGAGACAACAGGGAGCCATATATTCTGACAGTTCCTATTCCTCCCAGCCACTGCTACCATTAAAGAAAGGAACTGTCCTGCGCACGCTGCCGCTTATACGTCGGATGGCTAAATCACACTGCCACACCGCAGGAGGGGCGAGTCCTTGCACGTGTTCTTTGTATATGCACTGGCGAACGCACCAAGCGAGGCCTGAGGGTCTTTCATAATGATACTTATAATCTCATTGAAGTTACTTCTCTCTCTCTCTACCCGTGTGCTGCAGGTGTTTACGTCACTCATGATGAACGGCTCAATACTGAAGAAAATCTGTTCTATCGTGGCAGTCGTCTTCTTCCTATAAGGCCTCGGGCGCAGGCTGCAGCGGTCCAGCATTCTCTTCGTCAATGTGCGATCTGCTCTTCTATAAGGAAAGCCTAAAACTGCCCTTCGCGCTTTGCATTGGCAGAATTGTGTTCAAGTCAACCTTTGAAAACCCAGTGTGGTAAAATTTACTCAGGAGGCCTGGGTTAAAGCGCTCCTTATATCCAATGTGTAATATTTACACTGAAGTTAACGTGGAGCCACGAGCCACCCCTCTTAGCATAAACGGTTTATTAGTTGATTGGGGAGTCTTAGTTGAACAAACATGGGGGCTTCGTAAGCGAAGTTCTCGCATATCTGGAAAGTGCGCCCGTCGATAACGCCCAGAACCGGCTCTCGTCTCAACTGAGGACGGACGCGGGTTGATCGCTTTGGCACTGCGGGCCACACGCTGGCGCAGAGTTCTACGCTTAGCCTCGAGCCGCTGCGTGAGTTTATATTGATGTTGTCTTCACTGGTGCCAACCGTTTCCCCCCGTTCGATGCGCGCAAGGTATCTGGCCAACACCTTGGTTCTCACTGCTGCTCGTATGGGCGGAAGTATCTCGTGCGGATATTTGCGCTGCGGGTCCTGAGCGCTTGCCGCGCTCCAAGCGGTGATCAGGGGTCCTAGAGACTTGTAAAGAAAGCGTGAGCGCCTCGCTGAGTTGGAGCTTTCCCGGTGCCGAGAAGCACGCAAAATGAAGTGACGTGTCGTTTGCTGCATCTTTACATCACGAACTAAGTGCTGCTTTCGTTACGCTTGCTAAGTGCTTCGGAAGAGCCCCCGTGAACGATCGAAACTGGAAGGAAATGGCAGACATATTTATTATGGAAGCAGATGGGCACGCTGGCTTATGTCAGAGAAAAATGGCAATAGGAGAAAGTGCTCACGTTATATCCTCGAGAGTATTTCTGCTTGAGGAGCGTAATGTCACATCGACTGCAGGACATGGGTATCATTGGCAATATATAATATTAAAGGACAATAGGTGTGGACTTATAAGTGTTAATTATATGTTAAAGTCGACAGAACATTACAAAAACAAAAACAAAGGTTAGTTCCAAGCAACCAGGAGTGTGCTTGGCGCAATGAACAATGAATAAAGATAGCGCATTATAAGGTATAGGGATATTCGGGCGTACAGTGGGGTTATTCACGTTTTCTTTTCTAACCCGTACGGCGAGCAGGCGCCGCGGGCTTCAGCACGCTGCACGGAGTCGACGAGAACAGTTCGAGAGGCCGCAGTGCAGCACTGGGCTGCATGAGCGCTCAAAGACTCTCCGCGGTGACCCAGAGCGTGACCCGTGCAACTGACCCGAACGCGAGCCACTTCGTGCGCGCGCGCGCCCACTGGAGCGCACGGGAATTCATTTGCGGCCTTGTCAAAGCTTGGCATTACTCCGATTGGGATTTATCGGACACGAGAAATCGTGAACGCTGACGGCGACGGCGGCTCATTGCTGTCTGACTCGGCCTTGCACAAGTGTTTGATAGTCTGTACGCAGGGGGAAAATGAATGAGCGTATGTAACGCTTTCAAAAGCGGCAAAGAGGATGCTTACGAGTGCTCGTTGTTTGCTGAAAGGGTTGACCTCCTTGATCGCGGATAGGGTATAGACCTTTTATCTGCCGACAAAGACGCCTGCGTCACGAGGTTTGGGAGATGCGGGAGCCCTGGCTATGGGGGGCTGTGTGTTTGGACGATGCTACATGCTACATGCTATCGATGCTACATGCTCGCTTATTTTTTTCCTTTTAGTGACATAAAAAAAATTATACTGAAGCATATAAACTCGACTGTTAACCGTATTTATATTGCTCTCACGCATATAGTAAGTCTCCTGTGAAAAGGAGACGGGTATTCCTGTAAATATCATTTCCGTAGTATATAAGCATTAACCAGTTACATAATTAGAACATTTTTTTCAGGCTCTTAAATTGGCTTCCCTTTATAGTTTTGTTGAAAACAAATTCACCAGAAAATAACCTGGAAGGCGGCATAACGGCCAAAGAAAGATGGTTATATAGCCCGTGACGCATGCTGCAGTGACGTCAACGCCGAGTTTTAGTGGAGTCCCAAGGTGAGATATATATTCTCTGAACAAAAAGAAAAAAGAAGTGCGGAAGCCATGACATTGCGATTCTCCTGATTGGTGATCCTCGTGTCTTGTGTCCTGAAGTCTTCTTATTTTTTTATCTAATGCGTACTACCGAGCCCGTTGTACTCCTTTAGTGAGAAAGCGTGTAGCATATTCTCTTTAGTGTGAGGTACTTGCGTAATATCCACGCGATCAGATTTACTAAGTTACTTCGCAGAGTTTGCGCGTTGTGGATGACGACATTTGCTCAATCTTTGCAGCGATACAACTGCAGTGGCCGACAAAACGAAAAAAGAAATGAGAACGTGAAAGGCCGAAATTTTTAATTCGCTGTCGAATTTAAACAGTTTGGTTCATTTCGACTGCTGATTACATTGACCAGGTTACAGTGTGCCCTATCCTGTACCCGGGTGGACCCACTTCAATGATTGGTCAGGATTGACGATATGCACGAATCAGCTGGAATCGCACCCGCAAAGTAGAGGGCACAGCGTGATTTGTCACTTTCGGCGTCCCTACTGGCCATGTTTAACGTTCGCAGAGCAGCTCATGCCAGCGGAGTTATCGGCTCCTGTAGCACGCCCTTCCTTTCTGTCTCCGTTATACTTCCGCCGCCTTTTCCTGCTATTTCATTCATTCTGATGATATTGGAAATGTGAGCAACTGTTTTGAGTCGCCGGCCTCTCCACAAACAGTGGATTGTCCGACGAGCAAAGGATGATGAGACCAGGTGATAGGAAAAACAAACAAACAAATGTTCCGACAATAAAGCACATTTAGTAAATATGCATAAAGAATCAAAGAGAAAAAAAACCGATAACCTTTCCCTTCCTTCTCCACACGCGATATTGAGCTGCCAGCATGCAGCGCGCTGGGCAGCTACGGTGCGGCCAGTATACCTTTTCCTCTTCTGTGTCAACCAATGTGTCCCTCTGATTACAAATTGTAATTTCTTCCAGTGGCACTTCGGAGCGACGTGATCAATGCTGCTTCCGCTTCAAAGGCCATGTAAGGACAGGCGGATAAAAGACACGAAGAACGCAGGAATGTTTACCAGGAAAGCGTCTGCTTGGCTGCCCTGCGCTGGGACAAGGCTAAGGCGAATAGGAAGATCAGAGAAGGTGGTGAAGAGGGTAAGGAAAAACGCGTTCAACTCGCGTGCTCAATCGGACATCGCCAAGCAATCAAAGGCTTTCAGGCGGGTCATTTGCGTTCAAAAAAGCACAAAACGGTCTCCATTGCCTTGTGGGCCGACGAGTGAACACCAAGTAGCGCTTGCACGGACAGCGGCAAACACAATGCAACCCGCTTGGCGAGGAAACTGGGCGGTTCTCTCTTTTTTTTTTTTTTTTCGAGACATGCACTACTAACGTACGCTTACAGCTACATCTCGTTGCGTTCTTGCAGCGAAAGTAAAGCGTTGTGGTCTGGTCAAAGAGAAAAAAAAAAGAAAGTTACGTTTCGTCTGCGAGAGATTAAATGGGGGAAAATCTGGGGCAGGATGCAGAAAGCGAAAGCGGCTCGCGTCTCCACTAACAAGGAACCCGTCAGAGCGCTCACAGAAAACCGAGGACAGCTTTTATTCCGAGAACCGCGACAACAACAACAACAACAAAGGAAAACAAGGATGACAACCAGTAAAAGAGAGGAGAACAGAGGGTCCGCATTGTGAAGGTAACGTAGCTCTTAGCGGTTGGACGAGCCTGTACGACGGCTCGGGCTGCTTCGCGGTGCGCTCCGATCCGCCGCCGAGGGCCAATTAATGACTGACCTCGATCTTTTCTTAGCCCGCGAGGCGGAGTGGCGGCTGCCGTTGCTTTAAGGGAGGAGGACGGGAGCAGAGATGACCGGTCAACGCATGCATCATTACGGGATGACTATATACGCGCACGTATATAGACTCGTTTTCTATGGCCGCACACACCAATGCGTGCCAGAGAAAAAGTGGTGATTTGAGGATAGCGGGTTACATGCGCAATAGCGGTCAGTGCTTTCTCGCTACGTGGCGGCTGCGCTCTTCTGTAAAGCGTAGGTAGGGGCGAGGGTGTGCGTGACTTTCGGTGACGCATGATGGGTCCACCCGTATGCGTTGCCACGCGCCTCTTGTCTCTTGCCTCGGCATATGTAGATGCGGACTGTAGGAGATCACCTTCTGCATTAGACCGGCTCTTTATCACATATGACCGTCAAACAATTATCTCATTATTCTACTTGCGGCATTCCGGTAGCGTCATAATAGAGACTTTTAGCGTGTCCGCTATTCCGGCAAACCAGGGCGGTTTGGGCGGATTACCGGATGGTCGGGGGCGTAAACGTGATCGGCCGGAGCGGTGCAGCCGCCTGGTGTTGTAGAGCTCAATCAGACAAACACAGAGCTAAAATTGCAGTAACCCACTTTATTCTGCTTCGCTGCTGGCGCAAATTTTCGGCAGCGGCGTAATTGTGTTCACAATTAAGCCGCTGTCGAAAACTTACACTGAAGCTAAGAAGAATATAGTAATTGGCTCTATGTTCGGGTGGTTGAGCTTTGCACCACCAGCTTGCGCCACCAATCTGGCCACTCACGTTTACGCCCCCGACCATCCGGTAATCCGCCCAAACCGCCTCGGTTTGCTGGAATAGCGGACACGCTAAATGTCTCTAATACACTGTGATGCCGTGCATTCCGTTAGTACTATCCTATGGGACGGATTATTAGAGGAAAGTCTAAAAATATAAGCTATAGGCAGTGTACAGCAAGCGATTGGAGTGCAAAATATTAGGCGTAACTTTAAAAGCGGTCAAAACTGCTCCGAGCAGGCATCATATGAACAAAGTATTTTTTTTTTGGCTCCCCCCCCCCCCTCCTTCGGCTACACCGCCGACCGTTACCGCTATACACCAGAGGTCATTGGCCAGCAGTCCACGTGCTAGCTAAGCTTCGCTGCAAAGTTTCGCGGTAGCGCTATGCTAAAGTGCTCAATTTTCTCTCTGAGTTCTAACCCGCGGCAGCCTTCCCAATCGCAGCCAACCCGCGTTCACGACCGCACTTGCCCGCACAAGCTCGCGGTGACCGCGAAACACAGTTGGACTACATTTCACACACACAAACACGCACACACATCCCGCTTCACCCACATTACGGAGTGAAACTTCGCATGTTTTCCCCCTTCTTTTGTTAAAGCGCCCCTGCATGTTTTGTTCCCGCCTCAGCCGTCTTCCCCCATCGCTGCCGCCTTCTACTCAGAACCTTGCTACGCTAATGGTTCGTTGTCGTGATCGGGCGAAAAAGCGGCAGCGCAAAACGCTCAACGCTGGTGAAGCTGCTCGCTGGCACAGTGTGTTTGTATATTTTATTTTCCTCGTCCCTTGTTGTTCCTGGCTAGGCGTGTGCTCCGGGTGGGAACAGACCACCGGCAGCCACATGAGCCGAGGAAAGAACAGGGACAGCGGCAAGCAAACATCTAATCCGGACACCGACGGGTTTGTGTGGAGAGCGAGCGTGTATACAAGCGCGTGCTGAAAAGGAAGCTTTGTGTGAAATGAAAGCGCCACCTGCGCTTTGCTCCGGGCGTTTATGGATATCAAGGTCAACGTATGAAGGGCCTGCCTTACCTCCCTCGCGCTCGTTCGTTCGTGTTCGCAAGAAAAAGGAAAACGAGTTGGGGCGTGGGTGAGGTACAGGATCTCGAGGGGACAGCCACGTGGTGGAATTTTGGCGACATGAACAAAAGAAGTGAGTGAATAGGAGAAAGAAAAAGAAAGAAGTAATAATTTCTGTGTCACTCTATTTAGGAGGGATTATATATATATATATATATATATATATATATATATGAAAGCTTTAATGATATGCTGGAGACGCTAGCCCGAATAATATATGAAAGCTTTAATGATATGCTGGAGACGCTAGCCCGACTAATCGCTTGACGTGCTACTTCAGGTGTTGGGTGATGATTACGATATAAACAGTGATAAACACTTAGATAACACGAGCACACGCACGCATACTGTAGACATATCTACAAAGTTTCGTAAAGACCTCTGGCCCGCAAGAACACCAGTACCGCTTTCGTGGCGCGCAACGCGCGGGTGGTGCTTTGCCACGGGCCGAGAATGCAATGCAGTTCCAAGCTCGGAGCCTGGTTACAGGTGTAGCGCCACCTTCAAGGAGTGTGCGAATGCTGCTGCTACTTGTCGGATGAGTTATATCACGACAAGAAAAAAAAGAGATAATGAATATAACAGATAACGGTGCCGCTTTTTTCATTGTTGTAACTTATCACGGCCCATAGCTACACTTCACTCAGAAGCACGAAACTCTATCTCCCTTCTCTCTCTTCCCCTTCTCCCTTCCCCCACGTAGGGTAGCCGACCAGACTCTGTCCCTCTCTCTCTCTTTCTATGACGGTCCATTCTATGTGAAGTTTGGTTTCTGCTGGTTTCGATTTGGTAGTGGCCATCTGACATTTTATTTTGTAGTTTCGTATTTATTTTGTATTGATTGTTCCGTTAAATATTGCACTTAAAGTTTTGATTTCCCCGCAGTTCATTTGCCCAGCTATGTATCTATGCCGTGTGAACTGTGTCTATAGCATGCACCCCTCTTTACCTTCAGTTATGCCACTATGGTGGGGCAGGAATCCTGTAACTAAAATAAATTACAAAGAACTGGTCAGGTTAAAGGGAGTAGCTTCATATTAACTTGATGGCATTGTAAAGGTGTGGCGAACTTTCCAAAACAGCGTATTTAGACGCGCTCGACTCTGGAATAGCCGAACGCTATGGATATAAATGCTATGGATATAACGTTGTATTATCTGTACCCACCCCCGCTACGTCTTAGCCCTTTCCATATCGAGGACGAGTCAGGCTAGTCCTTCAAATACGTATACCGCTCCAACGAGAACAAGCTGGGCTCATTCATAATGAAACTTGTAAACACAAGTTCGGCTTGGCAGCGCATAAGTTGGTTTGGGCATAATTCAAACGCGCGTTCATCAAAGTGATAATACCGGTCTAGCTAAGTGCAAAGAACGCAACTTCTCAGCTTACCAGAGTATTCTAAGCAATACAGTGAATTTTTATTATTACAGTGGGTAAACTAACTCGGTTTATTTATTTTTTAAAACATATTTTTCAAGGCCCTGTTCTGAAATAAAGATATTGACGCGTGTACTTGTCTTTATCGGGCGACACGTTTCGGCGCCTAACAAATGTTATCGCACAGCGCAGGACGCGCCTGCATGTATCGGAAGTTTCTGGAATGTTATCGACGGTTCCATCCGCTGTCTGTGACCGAACCTTGTGTAATCTGATCGCATGTGTGCGCGACGCGAACAATGTATAACTGTATAACTTTGTGTAATGCACGCGGGTCCCAGCGATTATACTCTGGAGCGTTCGACGACTGATGTATAAAAGCCGACGCGCTTGGCCCGCTCATCAGATTTTCGACGGTCGCCTACTCTGTTCGCCGCTATCGTTGTGCTATAAGTGCAGCCTGTTTTTGTGGGCACAGGTTCGCCCAATAAAAGTTAGTTTTGTCTTTCACAGTATCGCTACTGTGTTCTTCAACGTCGCCACCACGTGATGATATTTAATAGTATTTTTCTTTAGCTTTTTCTTGGCGTACGTGTTTGTTCAAACCAATAAAGAACAATCGACATATTTGAGTCATTCTCGCGGAGTGCTCGGTATAGGGAGAGATTTACAACAAAGACATTAGCGCTTAGAAAATGATAATAATGAATAAGATTTATGTGCAGACTGGGAGCCGCAAGAGATGAGCCGTCGCTTTATGGACGCACAACGTGCGTTTCGTTGCGCTAAACGTTACGCACGGTCTTCGCGCACGACGCGACGCATTCCTGCGGCTTGACGTCTACGACCGCAATTCGACAGCGCGAATCTCTCCGGGAACTTCCCCGGTACTTCCCAGAGGTATTCCCACGGTCTCGTGATCAGCGATACATAACACGCAAGCCTTTGACAAAGACTCGATATCGAAACCAATGCGCAAAACACAAGAACACGCAGCTGCGCTGCCTGGACCCTCCCCACGCTGTGTGGTTTACAGCCCTTGAATTTCGGGAGTACAGCGGCCCGGTGCGTCCTGTGGTTCGTACATGCGCGTGTACCGTTGACAACTATTTGTAGATTTACGCACGATATTGGAAAAGCTTTACTTTGGCGAATGCCGTTTTCTGAATACACGTTACTGATATGAGTAAAAGTTGTATTACGCTGTCTCTTCGTTTTTTGGGGGGACGGCTGTTATAGCGACGGATTTCCTCGGAATTGTTTCGGTCTTGCTTTTTTTGTGAATTGTTCAGTCGCAGTGAACCTTGAACTATACCGTTGGGGTTTTCATTGAATTTTTTAAATATTTGCGGTACTGTCTGTTTAATCTAAGTTCCTTTAGCAGTGTTACCGGTGAATTACATGTAATCACAGAAATTTCTAAACGTACTGTTGCTTTGTCCCATTTTCCCTATTTTTTTGTCTAATTTGTTCTAATTTACTCGAACGTTTTCCAAAGCGAGTCATTGCTGTTCTTGCTTATTTTAATACAACTTAATCAAACCTTGCGGAGTAGTAATCGACAAAAAAAAATAGGTGCCGTTATATTGTAACCCAGCTATTACAACTGAAACAGCTTACCACCGACAGATTGGCAAAAAAACGTCTGCCTTTTGCGATGGCTGGTCCTCGGAGAGAGCGCGCGCAACCACGAGGAGGAGGAGGAGACAAAGGAGAGGAAAGACAAGGAGGTTAGCCAATGTAAGTACCGGCTGGCTACCCTGTGCTGGGGAAAGGGGTAAAGGGAATAAAAGGAGAAACAAGAAGTAGAGGGAAAAAAATCGAAACCAGAAAATTCACACAGTAACGCGAAACTACTCGCTACAACATTCAAAGGCGGTCGCACAATTCGCATGTCCTTAAAATCTTCAGCAAAGCCCTTAAGGCCTTGAGTGCCGAAGCCCCTCTGGACCGGTGTCCTAGAGCTTTTTCCTCTATAAAGGGCGATTGTCCAGTTTTTCGAGAGCGGTCACGAGCACTTTTCTTGGCACTTTGTCACGGGGACAGTCCCAAAGGAGGTGCTCAATCGTCTACTCGCAGCCGCAGGTGTCACAAGTAGGGCTGTCGGCCATTCCGATGCGGAATGAATAGGAATTCGTGAATGCCACGCCGAGCCACAGGCGGCACAGAAGTGTTGCTTCCGCTCGTGGCAACCCTGGTGGTAGGCGGAGTTGCAGACGTGGATCCAATCTGTGGAGGCGTGCGTTCGTGAATTCACTGGTGTTCCACAGATTCTGTGTAAGCTCGCCGGCGAGGGAGCGAAGACTTGTGGCTGCATCTGTTCTTGACAGCGGTATGAGTATAATCTGGGCCACATCATGAGCCGACCGGGCAGCGTCATCCGCACTGTCATTTCCTGAAATTCCGCAGTGACCCGGTATCCACTGGTAGATGATGTTGTGTCCCTTGTTGATTGCGTGATGGTGGAGTAGTCGGATGTCTGCGACTAGTTGCACATTTGGTCCATGGTTGAAAGGGGACATCAGACACTGAAGAGCTGCCTTTGAGTCACATAAGATGGACCATGAATGATTTGTGAACAATAAACTCCAGAGCAGCACGGATAGCTGCGAGTTCTGCAGCCGTCGATGATGTAATGTGAGATGTCTTGAACTTGAGGGTGACACACTCTGTGGGAATCACCACTGCTCCAGCTGAACTATTAGAGCTGACCGTGTAAACGTGGATGCGTCCTCTGTGCTTGTCATGTAGCACTGAAAGCACGGTTTGTTTGAGGGCGATAGTTGACATCTCCGTTTTCTTTTTGATACCGGGAATAACAAGAAGAGCCTGGAGTGGATGGAGGCACCACAGCGGTTGAGATGGTCGTGCTGCAGGCGTTAAGTTTGACGGTAAAGTTCCATGGTTGGCGGCAATAATCTTGCTAAACGCTGAACGAGGTCGAGCGGCAGGAAGGGAGGCGAGATGATGCGATGGAAGTCGGGCGAAGTGCCTGATATGCATCCTTAGAGTGTCGACTTGAAGATACGTGTTGATGGGGTGGTAATGCGCGATGGCTATTGTTGCTGCCGTGGACGCACATCTGGGAAGACCAAGGCAAATTCGCACAGCTTGAGCTTGTACAGACTGGAGGGCACGGAGGTTGGTCTTACCGGTCCCACCCAGTACAGGTAAGCTATAGCGCTGGAGACCGAGGAACAGTGCGTTATAGAGTTGCAGCATCGCACGCACAGACGCACCCCATGACTTTCCAACGCAACCACGAACGTCGTCGTTCTCGCCTTAAGGTTCCCGTGTCATCACGTGCAAACTTATTTTGCGTCATTGCTACCCTCTCAAAAGCGACCGGCCCGGTCGCTTCAAAGGCAGCGGGCGCGCACTATAGGCAAGAGTGCCAACATGAGAAGACAAAAAAAAAGAAAAAAACGTACAGGAATGTACACAGTGCTGAAGCGGTTTGTGAGGGTTGCTTATCCCTCGCGTGCGTAGTACGGCTTCATCCGTACTACGTGGACGACTCCAGCACGGGGACGGCGTCAGTTCGAACCAGGATCAGAGCTTTGAGGCACCACCTCGTAGTTCACATCACTGAGGCGGCGTACAACTTCATAGGGGCCGAAATAGCGGCGCAACAATTTCTCTGAGAGCCCACGGTGTCGGATAGGTGTCCACACCCATACGCGGTCGCCTGGTAAGTACTGGACATTCCGTCGTGTCCGGTTGTAACGGTAGGCGTCGGTATTCTGCTGGGTGCGGATGCGATTCCGAGCAAGCTGGCGAGCTTCCTCGGCTTTCACGACGAAATTTTCAGTGGTGTCATTCCTTGTGGCTCCGTGGTCTACCGGGAGCATGGCGTCTAAGGGGGTTGTAACGCGACGTCCGTAAACAAGCTCGAATGGTGTAAACCGGTGGTCTCCTGCACAGCGGTATTGTAAGCAAACGTTGACGTATGGCAAAATTTCATCCCATGTTTTGTGTTCCACATCAATGTACATGGAGAGCATGTCGGCTAATGTTCTGTTTAGGCGCTCTGTTAAGCCGCTAGTTTGGGGATGATAGGCTGTGGTCTTTCGGTGGTCGGTGTGCGTCAGTGTGGTGACTTGTTGCAATAACTCCGCTGTAAACGCTGCACCGCGGTCAGTAATGAGTATAGCGGGTGCACCGTGACGAAGCACGATGTTGTGAACAAAGAAGCTGGCGACTTCAGCAGCAGCTCCCCGTGGCACAGCTTTCGTCTCCGCATAGCGAGTTAAGTAGTCAGTTGCCACGATTATCCACTTATTTTGCAAGGATGATGTGGGGAACGGCCCAAGAAGGTCCATTCCTACTTGCTGGAACGGCGCCGGAGGCGGATCCAAAGGCTGAAGGAGGCCGGCAGGCTTGACGGGTGGAACTTTACGCCTCTGACCGTCACAGCACGTTCGCACATAGCGCTGAACCAACGAAAATAGGTGTGGCCAATAGTATTTTTGCCGTATGCGCGCTAATGTCCTTTCGAAGTCTAAGTGGCCGGCACAGGGATCGTCGTGACACGCCTGTAAAACTTCCTCGCGCAGTGCCGTCGGGACGACGTGAAGGAACGTTTCCTGGCTGTTCTGGAAATTTTTCTTGTACAGGACATCGTTTCGCAGGCAGTACGACGTCAATCATCGTGAAAGTGGTCGTGGGACAATAACGTCAACTCCCTCGAGATATCGGATGACTGGAAGCAGCTCAGAGTCTGCACGTTGATAGTCAGCCATGCGCACCACGTCGACGACACCAAGAAACGGCAAATCTAGCTCCAAGTCGGAGGATGTCAAGGGAATAGGAGAACGTGACAAGCAGTCAGCGTCGCTATGCTTATGACCGGATCTGTAGACAACAGTTATGTCGTATTCCTGGAGGCGGAGGCTCCAACGAGCGAGGCGACCTGACGGGTCTCGTAGATTGGCAAGCCAGCAGAGCGAGTGGTGATCACTGATCGCTCGAAATGGCCGGCCGTATAAGTAGGGTCGGAACTTGCTGATGGCCCACACGACTGTTACGCATTCTTTTTCGGTCGTTGAATAATTAGCTTATGCTTTTGTCAGACTACGACTCGCATACGCAACTACACGTTCTGCGCCATCTTGCCATTGAACCAGAATGGCACCGAGTCCTACGTTGCTGGCGTCGGTGTGTATTTCAGTTGCCGCGGTGTCATCAAAATGCGCCAGCACTGGAGCGGATTGAAGGCGTTTACGCAATTCGGTGAAGGCCTGCTGTTGGTCTTCCGTCCACGCAAAGGGCACATTTTGTCGCGTCAGTCTCGTGAGCGGTTCAGCAATCCTTGAGAAGCCTTCAACGAAACGACGGTAGTAAGCGCAGAGGCCCAGGAACCGCTGAACAGCCTTTTTGTCTTTAGGACGAGGAAACTCGGCAACGGCAGCGAGTTTTTCTGGGTCTGGTCGTACTCCTTGGGAGCTGACCACGTGGCCTAGAAACTTGAGTTCCTGGAAGCCAAAGTAACATTTTTCAGGCTTGATGGTGAGGTTGGCCTTGCGTATTGCGGTAAGCACAGATCGTAGCCGGGCGAGATGTTCATCGAACGTGCTGGAAAACACAACAACGTCGTCTAGGTACACTAGACACGTCTACCACTTTATTCCAACGAGTACAGTGTCCATCATTTCTTTGAAACGTAGCAGCAGCGGAACAGAGACCGAAAGGCAACACTCTAAATTCATACAGCCCATCGGGAGTCACGAAGGCGGTTTTTCACTGTCACGCTCGTCCACTTCTGTTTGCCAGTAGCCTGACTTTAGGTCTAACGAAGTAAAGAACTGAGCATGACGCAGACGGTCCAAAGCGTCATCGATCCATGGCAGGGGATAAACGTCGCGTTAGTGACTCGGTTAAGCCGTCTGTAGTCAACGCAGAAGCGGAGTGTGTTGTCTTTTTTATTTTACTAGTACGACAGGCGATGGGGCCCACGGACTTGTCGACGGCTGGATGACGTCATCATTTAGCATTTCTTGAACTTGACGCTTAATCGCGATACGGATGCTGACGAACAGGCCGCGCCGACTCCTCTGTAACGATCCAGTGTTGCGTAACGGAAGTGCGCTGGACTTTGGATTCCGTGGAAAAACAGCCGGAGAATTCTGACAGTAGGCCCAGCAGCTGATCCTTCTGTACATCTGCTAAGTCAGCATTAATGTGGACGCAGGTATTCAGGCTGGCGTGAGTTGTTGCATCCGGTGAAGTCACTTGTAATGTGCCGATGTCTGAGAAGTCAGCAATGTCGTTCAGGAATACCACAGCTGTACCTTGAGGGACGTGCTGATACTCATGGCTGAAGTTTGTCAACATAACTTGCGAGCACTTATGCTGTATTTGAATAAGGCCCCGGGCGATGCATTTGTGTCTTTCAAGCAGCAGCGGGATATTTGCCTCGGCAATACCCTCATAGCAGTCGAATGCGTCGCAGGTGACGAGGGTCAATACGCTGCTCCTTGGCGGCACCGTGATGATCTCCTCAAGGCGTTGACATACGTGTCGTCAGTGCTGCTCGCTGCTAAGGCCCGCGCCGTCGAAAACGTTACCCGCGACTTTAGTAAGTTAATCACAGCTCCATTAGCCTGCAGAAAGTCCATTCCCAGAATTAGGTCCCTCGAACAGCTTGGGAGGATAACGAAATCTCCGAGGTACGTAAACCCATGAATGCTCACTCGCGCTGTGCATCTTCCTACCGGGGTTAGCAGATGGCCTCCTGCAGTGCGAATCTGCGACCCAGTCCACTCGGTAGAAACTTTCTTCAGCTTGCAGGCAAGGTCCATGCTCATAACTGAGGTGTCCGCTCCAGTGTCGATTAACGGCGTTATTTCTTCGTCGTCTATGGTGACGGGAATGTTCGACATTACTACCTCTCGTAAGGTGTTTTACTCCGTCTGTACGTCTGCGTTGTTCTGTTTTCGTCGTTGTTGTCGTAGTGGAGGATCTTGCGTACGGTCGTCGTCAGCGGCCTCACCTCCAGAGGTCGCTGAACTCAGTTTTTCCGACCTGCCGGGATGGCGAGCGGCGTCTCACAGCGCCGCGAGTAAAGGCTTGGCTTGGTGATGGTGACCTGTAACGAGCAGGAGACGACGAACGGGGCTCCTGCCATCGCTGATCAACATTGCGACGATTCGGGACTAAACTCTCTATTTCCGGCGGTCGCTCACCAGGTCGTGGACGAGGTGCATTCGGCGAGAATCCATGGAGCCCCACATGACGATAAGGACACATTCTGTAGATGTGTCCGGCTTCGCCACAATGAAAACAAAGGGGCTTGTAGTCTGTGGTGCGCCAGACGTCGTTCTTCCTAGTCCTTGCTTCGGCGATGTGCGGTGGGCTGCGAGGCGGCCTGAAGCTTAAGTCCATTTCTTGAGTGGGGTGTACCATGCTGCACGCACTTGAGGGTGGCGGACGGCGTACTGCTTCAGCGTAACTCATTTCGGCGTGCGGTCCCTGCTGTGGTGCCTCGTACTGTCCAGGAATATGGACGGCCTGCCGGAGCTCGGCGCGCACCATTTCCGCAATGGAAAGTTGTCCCACAGGGGCAGTGGTCGTCTGCATCTTCTGCAGTTCCTCCTTGACGACAGCCCTGATGAGTTCTCGCAAGGCGCCAACGTCGTTACTGAGGGTAACGGCAGAGAGCTCCCTTGAAATCATGGCGTCGTGGTTGTTTTGCCTGACTCGCTGTTGAAGGGCCTTTTCCATAGTAGTGGCTTCGTCATGAAACTCTGCAAGTGTCGTCGGCGGATTTCGAATGAGGCCAGCAAAGATGTCCTCTTTTACGCCGCGCATGAGATGGCGCACCTTCTTTGTTTCAGTCATAGAAGGGTCCGCACGTCTGAAAAGCCGATTCATGTCTTCTACGTACGCCGTAACTCGCTCATTCGGGCCTTGAATTCCTGCCTCCAACGCTAACTCCGCCCTCTCCTTCCTGTCCGCCCTGGCGAAGGCATTGAGGAACTGTCTACGAAATTCTTCCCATGACGTCAGTGTCGCCTCGTGGTTCTCAAACCATGTTTTCGCGGAATCCTCAAGAGCGAAGTACACGTAGCGTAGCTTACGCTCGTGGTTCCAGTCGTTGAGGTTCCAGTCGTCGGCGTCCTCTGAAGCACTTCCGTGGAACAGATTCGGCGTCCGGATGTGACTGACGACAACATGCGATGCTGCAGGAGTGGCAGGAGGTGGTTGGTTCATCATTCTAGTTCGTTCGGGTAGCAGACCAGACTGTGCTGTGGCTGGAGTCCCTGGAGACGTCGGCTGGCGCGTACGTGCACAGGGGTAAGCTCGGCTGAACTACTCGCCGGGTTTAGGTCTGGGTTATGCTCCGGAGATCTTAACATCGACCGTATCCTGCGCCTCCACCAGAAATGCCACCCAGCTATTACAACTAAAACAGTTTACCACCGACAGATTGGCAAAAAAAAAAAAAAAAACGTGTGCCTTTTGCGATGGCTGGTCCTTGGAGAGCGCGCGCGCGACCACGAACTTCGTCGTTCTCGCCTTAAGGATCCCGTGTCATCACGTGCAAACTTATTTTGCGTCAATATATTACTGTACAAAAGAAGATCAAAACAGGCAAATAAATGGATAACAAAGCGTGAAAATCGTTACCCTGTCTTACCGCTAAGGGGACCGACCATTTGCACTGTGTGCGAGTCATTGTGACTAGCGGTGATTCGAACTAGCGACCTTTTGCGACATCTTGTAGCACCTTTTTCGAGCTCTGTAGAAGTGAGTGCCGCTGGGGACTACACGAGCATCAAGCGCTCAACGTAACTTCGCCGGCGTATATAGTGACGATGTTGAGGTCACGCCTCTATTGACTTACTTAGAACAATATCGTAAACTGTTCTTGGGGACTCGGCTAAAGCCAAAGTTTTCCCGATAGGACTGGGCATGTGCGCGTTGTTGTGTGCGAAATCAAGGGTGACGCACAAGCTTTACCGGCACTAGTGACTTTAGCGAATGGTGCTTTGTTAGTGGCAATCTTCGAGCCGTGACCACATCCATCGCTGGCGTGAACAACTCAAACGTTGCGATGTGTTCTTCGGGTGTACAGTAATAGACTTTATATAGGCGAAGTGTAAATCGCTTTCTGCGTGGGTATGTTTGGGGTTTCTACCTTCCCCGTATATTTAGTCCTTTCTCCCCTTTCCCTCGTGTAAGGTAGCGAACTGGTCCAGCCCGTCCACATGACTTCCCGACACTTTTCCTCTGTTGTCTTTCTTTCTCTCTCACACGCTGGACAAGCACTACCGAACTCTCGGCAGAAAGCACGGTGCCAATGCGCGGTGATCAAAAGTGGTCGAACAAGGAACGTCGCAGAAGCCAATATTTCAACGAGGGGGCCTCTAGTCAAGGCAAGTACGTTCACTTCTCAAAACGTTGGCTCCACAGTGACACGTCTTCTTCTTAAACCACTGCCGAAGAATTGTCCGTTTTTCTGTGATACTATGTCTTGCACCGCGAGTATAAAATGAATTCAGTTTATGCCATTCTCAGGGTCACTGCTCTACTCGTCACGAAAAAGAAAAGAAGAGAGAGAGAGAGAGTATCGCGTGACTCACATGACTTACAAGAAGAAATCCTTCCGCATAACTACAGCCGCTTTGTCACAGTTCTAGCCACGCAAGCTCTCACAGGTCGTTAAGTCGACACGTGATAAAGCGAGTCCGTCGATACGCAGCCAACGTGTCACTTCCATAATGGGAAACAGCGATGCGTGAGCCGCGTGACACTCGACGGAGCATTTGTTTGTCGCGTTCAGCGCATTCAGCGCATTGATCCCGTGAAAGCGACGACGCGAGTCAGCTGTCGTCGCTGCCGCTCTCTCTCGCGTCGTGCGCCGCCGACGCCGCTCGGAGAAGGCATCGTCCGCGAAGGAGCGGCGGCGTCAGCTCGGCGTGACGTCGTCGCGTCGGCGTCGACGGCATGCGGTACGCGCCGGGTCCCCCCCTCTCTTTTTCCTCCAGCGGTTTGTCGCGGAGACGCCGCCCGCAACGAGAGAGAAACACGCCGAGTCGCTCGCGCGGGTGAACCGGGGTCGTCGGCACCGCGAAGCCCGTTCCTGGAAAGTCCCGCCTCAACATGCTCCGCTTGCTCTTGCGGTTTCCCGAGAAACCGCTTCGCGTTCAGCGGGCACTGTGGCTTGGTGGATTGCCAAAGGAATGTGCGTAAATGAAAGGATACAACAACACCGTGGGGCAGAGAAACGCTATACTGCAAATGTTTGAACGAGGGTGCACCGATGACATCCTGGAAATGCTGTCGTAATCGGCAGGCCTATCGGTTCCAGTTCAACGCGACTCGATGGGCTAGTTGGTTTGACATGCCAAGGCAGCGGCGTCGGTATGTCCACCACCGCCACCATCAGCTACCGAAACTGGACCAGCGTTATGAACGCATCATCTGAAGCCTTGGACTTCCCCAAGTACACTGGACCAGTGGACGATGGGCCCGGGGAAAACTGATTCCGCCTCTTAGAGCTACACGCAACCGCTGCATCATGGTAGGAGCGGGAGATGGTCGCCAACTTCAATGAATACGTGACCGGTGAGACATTTCGATTCTACCTCACGGGCACCTTTGAAAACAACAAATCGGGGGAGAAAATTAAGGAAGAGATGATCTGTCGATTTACAGCATACGCTGCAGACTCCCTCATTGTCCAACGGCTGGAGACATTGCAACTGGGTCGCCCACAGTTTCCAAGTAGCGATCATCATCAGCGCCAACCAAAGCCATCTTTGAGTAGATCATCGACAAGTTTCGCATGTAGGGGTCCTCCCTCAAAAACGAAACAGAATCACACGCCTACTATGATTTCACCGCGGACAATGGACAAAGTAAAGCCTCCGTTCTCTGAGCGATATCCACGTCGCTTTCTTTCAAGACCAAACCTTCCATGATGTTTCACGTCCATGCAGGAATTGCGAGTATGCGCGTCTCCATCACGTTATCGTACTCCTGCCATCGCTAATGCATCGGATGCGTTCACTGCGTCTTGTCCGTGCGACCCACCGCCTAGTTTCAAGTCACGCGACTGTTCTGTGAAGCTGATCCCGCAGCCCGTGCTTCACAGAAGCGCTTCGTTCCCAAATAAAACCACAACCATCGAAACACACCTATTACTCGAAGTACGCGGTGCAGCCACATCCACTGCGTCGTCGTCCAATAATCGACCACCTGGAATTGCAGGCTGCATGGACGCAACTAACAAAACGAGTGAAATTAAGCCATCTCACTTTCCTCCAGGACACCACAATCAAACTACAAACTCCGCATGTTCGCTTCGCGACATAGAGCATTTACCTTCATCAGCAGCGGATGAACAGCTGAAAGATGGAGTTCGAACTACTTTGCATATCTCAGACTCTTTAGGGCACGCTAGACCCCAACAAACTGCTGACGTTACAGAAACATCGAGAACACCAGATACCACACATTGCCTAGTAACACGAGTGTCTTCGCAGCACGACGGCACATGTATGGCAGCCTTATCAGTGGCTTCTGAAGAACCTCGCAGATTGACCTCGCGGTCAGACAAGCCACGCGAAGGCCAGCAGTGCGTCAGTTCCCCGCCGCAGACGACACAACTTTGTCAACCAGGTACCAGGCTTATTCCAGAAACAGTGCTACATCATGAATTATCTCAGTCACGTCAGAAAGAGCTAAATCACTCACTGCAAGATCAATCTCGACTACCTCGACGACGACTTCGACAGAGACGACTACGGCGAGCGTCACCGAAAGCACAGTTGCAACAAGGAAAACGTCAATGCACAAGACAACTAAACCCAAAACGATCTCAACGAATACGACGTTTAGCAAGAAAGTAACGTCGCCGAACACACCTTCAGCACCACCTATTAAGACTGCTGCCACCCCACCTGATTAACCTCCCTATCTTTCATTTATCATTTGCTCTCTCTCTCTCTTTCTCTGCCACCTTCGACAACGCTGTGGACAACGAGGAAAAGGACACGGGCACTTTCCAGGCATACCGGGCCAAACGAGCCGTTGCCTCAACGATTCAGTCCACCTAACGTTGGAACAGGAGACACCGTGTGTTAACAAGGCGCCGCGATATCTGAGTTGCTAAGTATGGACAGCTGGGCTATTTGGTTGTGATTGGCATTATGAAACATCGTTCCAGCGCACAAGTGAAGTGTTCAGTTGTGCGCTGGAACGATCTTTCATAATATCTGAGTTGCCACGCCTGCCAAGTGTACGAACCTTCCTTCATCGAGGCATGCATATGTAGTCCGGAGTGCAGCAGCCAGCCTGGGTCAGCTGAGCTCTCCTGGACGGAAATATGCGGCAGTCCGCACATTTCTCAGCAGTTAAAATGAGATTAAAACTAGAACACTGTATTAACTGTATCTTCTCATAATTTTACAGGAAGCTGTGAAGGGCTAGTTTCACCCAGGATCGTGTCCTTGTGCAAAGGCAAAACTATCACCATCAGGATTGGCTCCAGCGTCGTCGCCTTCTTCCACCGCTGGCTCGCCGGCGCCCCTCGGTGCTACCGCTCGAACGCGCTCGTGCCCCTGCTCCAGCGTTCGTTGTCGGTATTTAATTAATTAATTAATTAATTAATTATTAGGAAATACAAAGACGTAACCAATTTTAGAGCCAATTACAGCTATGCTGTTAATGGCTAGTCCCCCCAGGATCGTGTGCGTGTGCAGACACAAAACTCACCATTCATGGGCCGATGCCGAAGGTACTGCAATGCCGGACCGACCCGCGGCGGAGGTCCACTTTGCCATTAAGGGGCTCACATATATATATATATATATATATATATATATATATATATATATATATATATATATATATATATATATATATATATATATATATATATATATTTATAAAGATCTCCCATCCACTCCCTACCTCTACCTCGTGACTGGCATCTCACACGTATGCTTGTTTCCTCTTTGACATTCCGAGTGTAAACGCATTACTACTCTTAGTTTTGCTTCATTAGGGCAAAACTTGAATACGCCGCCATAGTTTGGAAGCCTCACACAAAAATTGACATTAACAATCTAGAAAGAATTCAAAGAAAAGTAGTACGATTAATCTACAGTAAATGTATGCCTACTGACTCCCCCCCCCCCCCCCTGCGTTACTAACCACAAACGGCATTGAACTATTACAAATTTGAAGAAAGAAAACTCGACTAAAGTTTCTTTCAAACTTAATTAATCATAGGCTAACCTTAGACAGCGCAAAATACATATCCCCCTTGATAAGCAGACCCACTCGACACCACCACCCTGATTCCCTAACACCAATTTTTGCTAGGACTGACACTTTTCAGTACTCTTTATTTTTTTTTCCCACAAACAATAGCTGACTGGAATAAGCTAACTGAAGGATTTCTCCAGCGTCCGTGATCTGTTTACCATTTCTGTACGTAACGTTGTTATTTCGTGTATAAATTAGAGTTGTATTATAACCTAGTTGTTGAACTTTTCTTCATCGTCTACGTTATGACTAAAGGATCTGCGTGAAAAACGTGCTACAAACTTGTTTCATCCGATTCTTTTCTGTAAATAATCTTCTGTATTCTGCTCACCCCCCTTGTACTTCTTTTCAGCAGCATTTTACAAATATAAATAAATAAATAAATAGATGTCTCTCACGTGTCCCCACAGACGCGAAGGGAAAAGAACAATAATTTCTGGAAGAAAAATGAAAAAAGGAAGCAGAAAGTAAGGAAAAGACGGAGCGAAGGATGTTGTCCTCTCTCGAAGTCGGTGCTTGGTGTAATACGAGGCCAGGTTGCCCCCTTTACTCGTCGAAGACGGCGAGCGGTGGGCGGGAAAGGAATTCGAACGCGCGCACTTCGCCTATTTCCAGGAACGACCGCGCCGAGGCTTTCATTCCTGCCGTTTACCGTCGCCAGCGGGGCCAGCCGAGAGTCCTTATGTTTAGGAACCAGGAAGTGCAGTCGGTCGAGCCCTGCGTAATCGCGTCGGGTGTACGTGGGCGCGTGGGCACGCGAGCGAAAGCCAGCCTCTTCGATTCCGCGAGCGCGGCAACCTATGGGTACTTTTTTTCAAATGACGATAAAAAAAAAGGACATACTTCGCGCTTGTGCGTCTTTACTTGGTTGTCCCCCTCTGTCACTGTGCTTACACAATCTAAGCTATGTCTTACGAATAAAGCCCTACTTGAACGCTCGTCGATAGAAAGTGTGTGGCTACGCCTAGCGCCTAATTTATACCTTATTTATCGCTATCGTGAACGCTTGCTGGTCAGCGAAAAAATAAAAAAAAATCTGCACATGGAAAAGGGACATGACAACGCACGCGGACGGAATTCTTTCGGTGTTCGCCCTATGACCTGTTGTCCGCGAGGATAAGCATTCAGGCTAGTGCTTTGGGTCCTCTTGTGTTCCTCATGTTCATTAACTATATACATACCATTCCTAATAACGTCGAAAATGAGATTGTTCGCGGGTGACTGTGTGTTGTGAAAAAAAAAAAAGAAAAATTCATTCAAGCAGTGACCATCGTGCACTTCGACAAAACCTCGACCGCATGTCACATCGGTGTGAGTCATGTCAAATGAGTGTAAACACTGACAAATGCAAAACTATGCAACCATTCCAATTCACTCTTATTCCCCTAACAACACTGCGTTCGCAGCTAGGTCCTGCTATAGATACGTACTTAGGCATTCATTTGACACCGAACCTTTCGTGGCCGACAAACCTAGAAAAAATAACCGCAACAGCACCACAAACATTGCGTCTCACAGCACAATGAAATGTTCACAGTACACCTACATCTACTCGCAAGCTCGCTTACCAAACTTTTACCCGCCGTGGTTGCTCAGTGGCTATGGTGTTGGGCTGCTGAGCGCGAGGTCGCGGGATCGAATCCCGGCCACGGCGGCCGCATTTCGATGGGGGCGAAATGCGCAAACACCCGTGTGCTTAGATTTAGGTGCACGTTAAAGAACCCCAGGTGGTCAAAGTTTCCGGAGTCCTCCACTACGGCTTGCCTCATAATCAGAAAGTGGTTTTGGCACGTAAAACCCCAAATATTATATTATTATTACCAAACTTTCGTGCGCCCAGGGCTCGAATACGCATCTGCCATCTGGCCACCTCATCAGGATTACATCGTCAAATATTATCGAAGCTGTCCACAATCGCGTTGCACGTTTCATTGCTCGTCATTACGATAAACATTCTAGAAAAAAAATAATACTGTTATTGTCACTTCCATGCTTACAGTCTCGTAGAGATATCGCGCTTATGTGCTTCCTGTACAAAATAATATACAGTCACCATCGACATCGCCTCTTGCCCGACCAATATCGCACTTCGAGCTGCTTAAATAATAACACGGTTCCAACGTACACCCATGAGCAAAAGTATATACGGACCAGGGATTGCGCGATAAAACTAATTTTCTCCTCTGTCTGTGGATGCAACTTGACATCAAAGACTGTAATCTAAACTTGGCATTACCAATTTTCTGGTGCACTTGTGACTTTTCGTTTATGCGTGTTAATTACGAATGAAATTCTGTTTTTTTTCGGCGGCCCTGTAGTCCGCATACTTTTGCTCACGGGTTTACGTTTGGCTGAACGCAAGCATTCAACTATTCAGATTTGCCTCTCGCGATAAAAATTTGAAACGCATTTCCAGATAGTATCGTTAAGAAACGTGGCCCAATATTTTTCAGAAATGCACTAATTGTATTCTTTTCGTAATCTAATTTTCATATATTGCGGAGTGTATAAAGTTAATCTCCTTTTGGCTTGCTTTTATTGCTGGCACTAGTTCATTACATTGTTTTGTGTTTTCATTTCTTTAGTCATTTACATTCGCTATAGGAGTGTCCTTTGAATACTTGTTTCTCTAAAAGACTGTTCCCATTGTTTATGGTGTTACATTTATGTACCTTTGCCCTAATTGATTTCTTTTCTTTTGCGCTATGTACCATCTACTCGCGTCTCTATTTCTGTAACGCCCCTTCACGCAACGTTCCAAACTTTGGAACCGCGGGGGTAAATGTATAGGTAAAAAAAAATGGCAGTCCAAATTAGCCTTGCATGCATGCCGGGGAAAGCGATTTGGTTCCTAGCAATAACATCTGCTAAATATTTTTTGGACCCATTGTATTTTTTAAAATTGCGTCTTCCAAAGGAAATTCCTTTCAAATAGATCATAAAAGGAAACGGTAACGCCTTGAGGTAATGAGAGGGCTTGAGCAAAGGCAGACGTGGGATGCCTTTGCTACAGATCATCAACGCGATAGTTAGTCTGGTTGACTTGGCCGGCAATCACTCCGCCGGCAATTTCGGCGCCGAGCAAACTGGTTAGGCTGTGAAAAAGCATCACAGGAGAGAAGAAAGATGCGACTAGTGGCTGTGGAAAAAAGCGCACCACTTTTTTTTCACAAAAATTGTGCATCTTAAGTTGTGTATCGCATACCTCTCTCATGCGGACTGTCCTATATCGGCCAGACAGGCCGTTGCATTAATGACCGCATGCGTGAGCATCGCTATTTGCTACCTACAGGTACAGGAGGGAACTTGCCATTGCATGCCAGTTTTTGATAGTGTACAGATAGTGGGAAGAGAGCGCAGCAAACTGGAAAGAGAAATTAGAGAAGCGTTCCACGTGTAAAAGTTGGGCGCGCATACATGTGTGAGTGAACCATCGGTTCATATCAATGATAAAGAAGTGCTGTTTCTAAATTTATCGTGTTAATCCACGTGTTGTTGCCTTTGTCGGGAAGGGGTGTGACTGCGCTGTTGTGTACGTGTAGAACTTTTGTTGATAATTGACTACAAACCTTGTTATTGTTCTTGGTTGTACGCGCATGCGTGGCGGAGATTTGTGGAATGTTTTCACAATAAACTTCAGTTGTAAGACCAGCGTTGTCCTGTCTGTTTCTACTTCTTGTGCTCGCGTCCGTACTTGCTGGAAAAAATTATACGTTCACTCCACCTGAGCGTATCTTTCGGCGTCAAATATGTCAGCACGAGTCAACGAGCGCGTCATTTCACATAAATGTTAGAAGAATGTGTGACACTTCCTTGTGTGCGACGAAGTTGGATACGTTTTCGCGGGGAACCGCCTCGCTCTGCACAGACTTGTACATTAAAACATTAAAAAAAATAAAAATAAAACAGGAACGCGAGATATTCGTACCTGAAGTTGTGGCAAAGTGCACCGGTTTTCTACTTAATGTTGTACAACAATGCCTTTCTTAGGCAATGCGGGACAAAGCCGGGTGCATGACCGATTTATTTTATCGTCGCGCTATGTGGGGACAATCCAATGATATCGAAGCCGGTGTTGTTGTCAAGGGCCTGAAATATGTGCACATGTATTCAGTGTTGACGGGCTTCAATTCCGCGAGTGAAATATGTTGACTGAATCGAACAACTAAAAGTAATTATCGGCAAGTTGGTAATAACTAAACGGCGATTTCTCTTTAAACTTTTATGCACGCCGCATCTGTGGATCCTGGTCATCAAAATGTGTCGTTTTGTCTCAATTCTCAATTCCCCCGTTCCTACCACTTGGAAAGGGGCGTTGCCAAAACTCCTATTCGTATATACATATAAAACATGTAGTGATTGCACATTTCTCTCAACAATAATGCAACTGTATTTATTTTCTTGTAGAAATGTACGTGTCAACCATTTGGCGCGCTTATTTAAACGACGCTCCGAAATCCGTTGGGCCGATCCCACAGGTAGTGAAGGTTCGTTTTTATGCGCAATCGGGACGCAGCTTTGAAACCGAACAAATAAAGATATTTAAATTATTCAGTCTTACGTGCCAGTTAAGACCACGATCTGATTATGAGGCATGCCGTAGTAGTGGACTGCAGATTACCATTGACCACCTCGGCCTCTTTAACGTGCCCCAAAGCTTTTATTATTATTATTATTATTATTATTATTATTATTATTATTATTATTATTATTATTATTATTATTATTATTATTATTATTATTATTATTATTATTTTCCCTCTGCCTCTGGCTCATACCCACGGTGGGGGACCGGCTAAGATGTGGCTGGAATTATAAGGCGATTTGTAATTCCTAGAAAACCACTGAGATAATTGGAAAAGAGTCAGGGGAATACAAAATAACGAATAACCTATGCGCACAGACGTTGTTTTCTTTTATTTCACTCCCTTATTTCACTCCCTCAACGTCATAGCGGCTAAGCTACGGTGGCGGATAACCTAACAAATCCCGGTGCTAAGGCTCGACGGTGTAAGGGTATCGACCGAGCACAACAAGACGACAGGCTAGATATAGCCGCAGGACTTCGGGAACCGCCTTCCGACGTGCTGTCTTTTGTTCAAAAATATAAAAAGCCTTCTTGGCAAAGACTTGCCGGAGGAAAGTGCTAAACAGTGTAAGTACGGCGCACACCGTGTCTTTTTCTTTTTTTTTTGTCCCATAGTGTTCTGCTGTCGTGAGAACTCGAATACTTCCCACGTTCCGCTCGCACGCTTCACATAATCTCCATAACCACGCACTGAACGGGCAACAGAGTCTGGCCAATATTCGCACGCACGTCCCTATGCGGTCGCGAAGCCGTGGCCTTTTACTATAGTGTTTGTATGTAGAGTTGTGGCTCAGGAAATCACGTTGGCCAGGTAGCAAAATGAAGAATAAGAGAGCACGACGTCCGTTTAATTAGCACAGTATATTTCGCTGACATTTTCGCTGGTGGACAAGCCTTAAATTTGTCAAAAGGACGACTTTTGACAAAGGCTGGTCCACCTATATATATATATATATATATATATATATATATATATATATATATATATATATATATATATATATATATATATATATATATATATATATATATGTATATATTTATGTGCGCTTGGTGTGTCGTCTTCTTTCACGTCCGTGTCGTTTTTATGTCGCGCAATATCATTTAAGCAATGGATTACCAACTTGCCCAGAATGCTGCTCTCATTAAACAACACGAGTTGCAGGTATAGGAGGCATGGCACTGAAGAGAATATCCGATTGCTTTGCCAGCCGGTATGTTTCCTTCTTTTACTGTTTTACTGATTGATTGATTGAGGAGTAGCTAGGTGCATAGATGCCATTTAAATTTCGGTTGCACTGTGACACGACGACGTTGAATTTCGAGCAGTTGCTCTGCACGGGACTTTCGCTCTTAAGAGGAACCTAACAACGCAAAGGTGTTTTCATTAGACTAGCGCAGCACAGACATTTTTTTTTTAATGGAGCAGAATTTTCAAATTAGGCTTTTAAAACTTTGTTGCGCACGTTCAAATAAATCTGGAAGAATTCAGGCTGAATGGCTACTTAGTGATTGAAGAAAAGTATAAACAACATAATGGTAGTTTGTAAAAGGATTTATATCGTTAGAAGGCGGGCAAATTTTACATCTTACATGCTCGATATTACAAAGGATCGTGGGTTGGTTCTGACAGGAGGCCTCCGATCTTGACCGGCAATAGATTTCACTAGACCACCGCTGCCACTAAAGATACCGATGCTGGTATTCATTCGTGGGCTGAAGGGCAAATATAGTTCGAATGCAATAGTACTTTCTTAGTGCTTCTTCTTTGCTTACCGCCGTGTCGACAGAGAAAGAAACAGAGAGATGCATAAACTTTATTGAGAGAATAATCAGTTTTTGTGGGTGGCCCCCGTGTCGAACCAACATAACCCTTGGCATACGGAAGGGGATGGAGGAAATCGTACTTATATTGAAAAATAGAAATATTCAGGAAACTTAAAGAGGTGGATGGGGTCATGATAGGTTTGGTACTCCTAAAATGAACCAGGCACTGAAATATGTCTGAGAGATACTGCCCTAGAAGGACTCGTCTCCGGCACACGAAGATGAGCCACCATGTGCACTTCACCATGTGCGCTTCACATGAGTCACCATGTGCGCTTCACATGAGTCACCGTATGCGCCTCAATATTCTCCGTCTCGTCATTGGATGTTGCACTCGTGCGAGAAGGTGAAGCAGTACGCCAATTCTTAAACACTCTTGCTGGATGGTAGGCTGATCGTCAAAGTGATACCTGACTGATAACACTATTTATGCGAGTAGGAACTTAGCAAATTCTCCTATCTTGTAGGTGTAACTATATTCAGAAGCGTTGCATAAAATTTTATCTTCCAGATACTACCATCAGTAGAAATTTTATCTTCTGAAAGAATTTTATCTTCCAGATGCTACCATCAGTAAATACTACGCACATTTAAAGTAATATCTTTTATATATAATCTTTGGAATCAATCTGTCGCCGCCTTCTTGTTTCCTTTCTTTTATCTTTTTGATCAGTGTATTTTTTTAATCAGTGTACTCAGCGTATGTTTAATAAATGAAGCGCGATGATTCATGGCAAAATGTTTGTGTCATGTAGAACAGCATGAAAGGGAAGATAAAAAATGACAGATGATGCTCTGCGTATCAAAGCTTCCCTGTAGGCAGTGAGCTACATCGCATTGCGTACTAGTGTTTATGTTCTCAAGTGGTTTCAGAAATCGTTGGGTAGAGGGTTATTGCGCTTGTGAGTTTCTACATTAGGGATGACAGAAGAATAGTTCGCATTTGCAGGCGTGTGCTCGTTGGTGGCATCACCGAGTTGTCGGTGTCGGTGGATTCCGAGTAGCCACCACAGGGCGTCGAATTCCGCGCTTATCCCATCAAAGATTTCATTATGTCCTTCCCTAGGCCTCCTGATCCTTCACCTGAACTGCCTGGGGGCCATTTAGGTTTGAATTCTAACTTTTTTTTTGTCTATTGCGGAGTTGACACGATAACTCTTCAGGTTTGTTGCATTTTCCTCGGACTGCACAAAGCACGACCAAGTAGCGACTTACGCAAACACTGCGTCCGAGTGTATGGGCTGAAGATGCAGGCTGCATTAATACAGCGGCGTTAGTGGATTGCGCTCTCATCGGAATGCGGCTGCCGCTGACGAGACGAAGACCCCGCTATTACCAGCCTAACCATGATAGCCGCAGAACCACCACGGCAGGTGTCGACAAGGACAGCCCTTGCCATCGGAAAACAACCGAGTTCTGAGGGAAAAGAGAGAAAAGAAAAAGAAAAGCATCGGCCGCAGCAGTTCCACTGCATTACAACTTTAACCAAGATTATGATATACCGCTTAATATGCCTTCTTCAGCGCCAAGATAACTGCATGCTGCGAAGCACCGCTTATAATGTTTAGGAACGACGCAGGTCGCAAACAGCGCAACGCGGTATTTTACCCGAGGGCTGCTGTAGTCGTGAGAAGTGAAATACTTCTCACGTCCCGGTTGGGAGCCCTGGATAATCTCCTGAAATCGTGCTGATGGGAGAGGGCCATCAGGCGTGCCCTTGCCCGTAACAGCTCAAAAACGAGAGACGATGCCGAAGGCAACTAACGTGGTAATTGCATGTTTGTGTGCGTATAGTTTCATACACCGTGGTTGTTTCCTTCCGTATATCGTTTAGAATTACGCGGGCCGTTAGGAGTTTCGGTCGCTAACACTTTCGAGGAAGCGCGTTATTTGCGAGTCCTGTTTTCGTGTTGTTAGTGGAGCGTTGTTCATCTTTTCTCACAAGAAGGTTAGAGTTGTGGGACCATCTAACAGCGATGAGGAGAGCCCATTTAGCACTAGACGATTGGATTTCGCTTGCGGTGACTGTATTAGGCATGTTTGACTTCACAAACTTGGTATGTATACTGACTTTTGTAGCACATTTCAACCTTACCTGCTACTGTTTTTCTCTTGATTCGCTACAGAGCTGTATTTATTTTTAAGATATGATGCCCACCAGATAGACATGAATATATATGCATATATACTTTGAAAGGCTGTTCGTCGGGTTTGACCAAACATTTAGCTGGCTGACGGTGTCGGAAGTACACAGCAGGTCGTTCCTCCTGCAACGAGGCGAGCTTGGAACAATTATTTTTTATCTGCGCGAATTACGCTTAGATGTCCATTGTTCTATAGAAAGATGAGGGCCTGCAACGTTTAAGCGAGAACGGGTGCACCTGTAAACTCAGAGTGCTCTAAAGTGCTCAGCTTAAGCACAAGTCATTGTATGCTTCTTTTGTTCCAAAGAGCGGAGTTCGGAGTGGAACGAGCGATTAGGTTTACTCCTTACTTTATTTTGTTTTTAAGAGGACTATTGGTGTGAACGCTAGAAGTATGCTTTCCACGGCCTTTTATCTCACGCTATGCGGAAAGCAATCTATTTTACATTTCGCGTTCCTTCTTTCTTTAATTTGCAAGTGCCTACGCCGCGCTTAGCGAACTGCTACGCCGCTGGAAGGATTTATGTCTTCTACCAGGATCCTTCATTCAGGCAGCAATTGAATGTCCTGTAGACGCTTGCGTCATACTGTACTTGTTGCCGGCGTTTCTTATCTATAATAAACAAATGAGCTCCTTTCCACCGCCCCCCCACCCCCAAAAAAATTAAGTAGTCACTGCAAAGGGCACTTAAAGAGTCCTCGCCGTACCATTTCCTTGCGTTTTCATTTATTTTGGTGCTTCGTGACATTTTAGAGTACTTTGAACTCTTACCATAATTGCCAAGATCTCTACTTCACATTGAACTGTCACCCAACCAGAGGCGACATTCATTCTTGGAACAAAGATACAAGGTCCTAGCTTTCGTGTTGAATCAATCAATGCCATGACCTCTCATACTGCCTAAAATGAATTTATTTGCAATTTGTTTTTGTTATCTCCTTCCTCCTACAATAAACATCATATGAGTAGCGGGTCACGCAACTTCAGTTTGTAGCGACTGTCCAGCCGGTTGCCTGCGCTGAGATTACCTATCCTACACACTCTCTCCTTACGCGTAATGAGCCACCTTGACACTCATGTAACCGTTGATTGAACAATGCAATATGCCCCATATATATATATATATATAAATATATATATATATATATATATATATATATATATATATATATATATATATATATATATATATATCATAAGAAGCCAAGAAATAATGATACCAAGGCCAACATGTATTTTCCCCTATAGTATATGTTGACCTTGGTGTCTTTGTTTGTTGGGGGGCATATGTGTACATATATATATATAACAGGTAAGAGAACCGAGGGGTCCTATTTTTATTAATCATATCATAAGAAGCCAAGAAATAATGATCCCTTCCCTCACGTTGGTGTATGACACAGTCCACGCAGCTTAACCTTACTACAGTGAGTGTTTACTGCATAACTGCATCGGCACGCATATGGCAAACTTACTGCCGAATACATACAGCGGTCGTTGCACTATAGCGTGAGCCCCGACGCAGCGCCTTTTGTAATTACGCACCTCGGCCACAATTGTGAAAAAAAGAAACAAACTGTTAAAGAGAGAGCGTGAGAGATATGCAGAAGGGGCAGCAGCCTAACAGAGCTCTCCGTTGCTTGACCCTCTGCTGAACCCTCGAGAGATCAACCGAATGTGAGCACGCACGCGACGACCGTACGTCACACCTCCTCTTCTCCTCCCCCCCCCCCCTTCACCCATGCTCAACACCCCGCTTCGAGCGAACCAGTACAGCCGCCGCGAACCGAGCGGTCCGTTAGCGGTCAGCCACCCGGTCGGCTGGACCAGGCGGCCGGGGCGCCATGTAGGCAAATCTTGGCGCCACGCGCTCGCTGACCCGCCGGACAGGCGGATCGGTATACTGACCCACACAGCGCTGGCGCGCTCGGCGCGGGGGGATAACTGACCCACATGGCGCCGGCGCCACGCATGCGAGACACAATCCCTCGCGTTTATATATGTAGTATGCACAGCGGCCGGCGTCGACGCTGAGCAGCGGCATTCCGATTCCACTAAAACTCGTCCAGCGAGAGGGGTGGGGGGGGGGGGGGGGGGGGCACGCGCGCGGCGCCAACAAGGAGCAAGAAACGCTCCTCAACGGCGGCGACTCCCTTCCCGACGTTGCCGCAGTGGCGGATAAAGTAGACCGCTATATGCGTGAAGCTGCAGCAGCACGCGGGCTGTCCGTATTGTGCACTTGAAAAAAAAAAAGGCAACGACTTGGGGCTCCCAGTTTCTGTCCTCGGCGAGAATGCGGCGTGTACGGGTTCGTTCTCTCGCGGGCCGCCGTCTCCGCGCGCGTTTGTTTCTTTGCTATTTCGAGTACTCGCTTGTGAGTATATGCTGATTCCACCTGTTCGTTTGGCCTATGGTGTTCTGGAGACGGAGCGACGCTGCGGTGGAGGGACGTAACGAGCGGGGACGGGTGGAGATAAAAACGGCACGCGCGATCGGGGGAACGAGCTTTGATCCTGTTGTATACGGGCAACCCCAAACAAAGAAAGAATAAATAGGGGAAAGACCTCGTTGCCTCAGTCTCGCTGTATACCGGTCTTGCGAAGTGCGACGCGTACCCGACATACGCCGATGATTGAAATTATCGTCACCGAACAGAACGGCCATGCACGAAACAAGCAGAAGAAGCGGGCCGATGCTGGCGGAGTAACGCGTTGCGCCTTTCCACATTGAAGGCGCTCCATGCAGCCATCTGGTGCAGAACACCCCATTGGCGTCGTGATGGGCAGTAGCAGAACTAGAAGTGTCTCCTGATGCAACGTCTTGTACGCGTTCGCTTGTTTTCGTCAGGGGTCGCCTTTGTTAGACGGCCCTGACGAAGACAGCCTCTCTTGTCGAGACGCTTTAGTTCAAGCGACATCCCTGGTTCCGACAATGTCGATGACTTAAAGTGTTCGTCTAACCTTGGAACCCCTGTCTTCCTTGTGTATTGTGACACAAGACGATACTACAGAGCTGGTCCCATGTGTATTGTGATACAAGAAAGCAATCTTGGTCACAAATCAGATCCACCAGGCTTTTATAAACGACCACAAATATTGTCAGAGCTGAAAAAAAAAATGAAATTTAGGCGATTGTCCATGTGCTCCCTATCATTCTCGTGCTCCTTCAACCGTTGTGCTGTGGCGATGCAGACACCTTCGCCAGACTCTTGTGTAAAAAAATTGCGGCCTAATGAGACTGCTTCAAACCTCACATGCGTCCCATCCTCAACCATCTCGTGTTTAACCGAAATGAGGACGTTGTTCTCGTATAACACCTGTGTGGCTAAACCGCGGATCACACCACTACTTGGACTGCTCGTCTTCCAGTATTGGCTCTTCAGTCAATCACCCATTTCGCTCACACCACCGTCACTAGGCTTACCCAGCCATTCTCTGTTCAACCATGGCGCCGCTACCCAGAGTTAAAAGTGCCTTCACTTGCCGATTGCATAAGCTGGACCTCTTGCTACGACTAGCCTTTCCCGCGTCGAAACAACCTTGCTGTGCCGTTTGTGGTTGGGAGCGACGTTCGCCGACGCTTACTCCTATCGTATGGGAATGACCGAGAGCCCGACGTGCGACTCCTCTACGAGCGAGGAAACCATCGAGCACCTATTGTGTACCTGCCCTCGCTACGATGTCCAACGCCTCTCTCTCTCTCTCTCTCCAGACAACTGTAAACCGACTGGACTCGTGACCTTTCTCTAAGTCAGATACTCGATCGGACCCTGGCCACATCCGCCACCGGCAGAAAAAGCTATTCGTGCACTATAGTATACAGTACTTGAAGTGCACCGGTTTAAGAGACCGCTTATAGTGTCCCTGCGTATCATCCCGCGTGTACTCAGTGTTCACTCTCTCCCTCTTTTCCTCTTTTTAATCCCCGTTTTTCTTACCCGCAGTGTAGAGTTGCAAACCGGATGCTCGCCTCGTTGATCTCCCTGCCTTCCCTCTCCTTGCTTTCTGTCTGTATTATAGCGCTGCTTGTACGACAGAGAGAATAACTGCGGCACAGTTGTGTCAACAGTGTCAATGCCTCCTGGGTTGAGACCCGCCGTAGTTGCTTAGTGGCTATGGTGTTGGGCTGCTAAGCACGTGGTCGCGGGATCGAATCCCGGCCACGGCGGCCGCATTTCGATGGTGGCGAAATGCGGAAACACCAGTGTACTTAGATTTAGGTGCACGTTAAAGAACCCCACATGGTCAAAATTTCAGGAGTAGCCCCCCACTGCGTGCCTCATGATCCAAAAGTGGTTTTGGGACGTAAAACTCCATAATGAAATTTTGTGCTTGGTCCAGTCAAGCTACTAACGGCAGCTTTTAGTCCAGGAGGACGTTTCTAGTGCATACTAGAAGAATTGACAAAGTTGAAGTTGAATTCTCCCAGGTGGCTAGTACTAAAACTTATACATTGTTTACTTATTCACAGTTTCGTTTACAACATTCATGCCGCGACGACCAACCTTCTTTTTTGTTTTCCTTTGTCCTTTTTATCCGCTAAAATAGCTACACAAGAATTCAAATTAGGTTTGTGAAATAGTCGTTCAACAATTCGCGGGAAAAGGCGGCCGAAGTGAAAGTGAAAGTTGGCTTTCGCGAATATTGCGTATATGACGTAAATTTGTCAACTCACACATCAGTGTGACTTGACAAATTTCGAAGTATTTTCGCGTGCTTGTGCCGTTTTTGTTCAGTGAAAGCTTTCGAAGAAACACTGAATGTTTATCCATAATCTATATATAACACCGAGTCAGTACGGGAACTTCAAACAGTCGTCGTCACCCAATTAACGGTAAGTTATCCTGACCTAGCGCAGGGCCTTTAAAAAGACGTCACCGAATTCCTCTTCCGGTTTCATTCTAGATTTTGTGCATTTTCAGGCTTACCGAGTTCTGCGCATGGTAAGACTCGCACTTTGGTGTCATAATATTGCAACTTATTTACCGATACGGCTTAGCATAACCACACACCGATGGGTAACGCCAAGTTAGTTGATTTCGGAGAAATGATCATCAAAGACTATTTTCATTTATGCAGAGGGATAACGCTGGTTTCAAGCGGCTAAAATCAAAGCGTCAATTAGCTTTCATATATATATATATATATATATATATATATATATTTATATATATATATATATATATATATATATATATATATATATATATATATATATATATATTATAACATAGTATATATTATACCTACTTCTCTATAATGCCTCAAATATAGCAACATTTTTCATGTTCGCTCCTTTGTTGTGCTGAGTATGTTTTTGAAAATTCAGTCCTGGTTCTTTTCTAGTGGAAATTTATCTTTTCTTACCGATAGACAGCTAACTAGTCCCTAGCAGGAGCTGACGTCACAGGTAGCTAGCGCGGAAAAGTTGTGGCGACGTGGCCTACCTTTTGTTGTTTTCTACCCTTTTGTTGCTTTCGAAGCAGCTTTCGAGATCACGCTAAGGCTGAAATTCGTGGCACTCCCACATGAAGAACAGAACAAACTGGACATACTGGCGTGCCAGCTGAGCGGGGCAAATACCCTAACACGCTTCATACTTACTAGGAATGCCCTGGATCACTATGTTCTTCAGTCATTTTAGCTCATTCGAACATTCCGCCTTCCCTGCACTATATATGCGAGCTGGACTGCTCCATCGCAAGGGCTACTCTCTGCACTGTGGGCACTGCTTTTAGCCCACGCAAAACACGTCAACGAGATCAAACAAACTGACTTGGCACCCCAACCGGCCACCCAACTTGGCTCCGACAGATATGTACGACTCCGACTGGGAGTGGCTCAGAAATAAGGTTTCTCGCTAAATGTACTTATCCGAGTCTCCATTACCTAATACTTACTTTCAGTTTGCTCTTAGTATCCTTCTTTAGTGCCATTTTAAGACACGTTCGCGCGTAAACCAACGCGTTTCGCGCAAGAAGTCGACGGCGACGCAGTCGCCGAGTCATTGGGACATAGCAGCTTGCGGCCACGAGCAGCCGAGAATCGAGCACTGCGAGAGAAGAGAGACCGGGCGACGTCGTCGATTATCGGGCCAAGGACGTCTCCGATGGCGTCGTCCCCGGTCCTTCAACTTGACAGTGCCGACTGCCGCATAGGATGGCCTTCGGAGCCGGGCGTCGTGCCGTTGCGAACTTGCACAACGCGCGGGACGCCCGCGGGCTCGCGCCGTCTCGCTCCCGTGTCAACGACTCCGTGAGCTGGTTCTCCGTCCGACAGACCTGCTCTCCTGAACTTTGTGCCCCAACGCCTCGCTACCGTTGTAAAAAAAAACGCCGTGCTCGCAGCTCTGCTCGGGCCGGGAACGCTCGGAATGTTAGCGTCGCGTAGGAGCAGAGGACACTTGCGCGAGATTCCGAGGTCGGGTAACGAGTGTCTTCGTCCCGCAATCGAGGCTTCGCAGCCCGAAGGCATGGCGTTTGCGCATCGAAATAACGATTTAGATATATCGCAGGTTCGTTTCTCAGATATGTCAAAGCGAAAAAGAAATGAAGCCCGGAACGTACGCCTTTTTTTTTTTTTACTTGGTTCTTGATACTTTGTTGATAAGTCTCGTTTTCACTACCTTATCTACGCGTTCCGGGTGTTGTCATTTATATACAAAATTTTTCTTCGAATTCTACCCGAAGGATTTCACGTATATGTGTTCATAACACGTATGTAAATGCTGCACGCCGGCATCTCGTTATTTCGGCTTCTGCCAGTCATTTTTCGCACTATTGATAGCGTTGGAAATGCTCCTCTGTGAAGTTGAAAGTGTTTCTTATAATGCTTCTTTTCCGGCCGCAGCGTGCATCATGTCGGCGCGCTCCTTCCGCGCTTGTTATGCTAATTTCTTAAGGTGCCCTACAAACAAATGCATAGATATTGCGTTCGCACAATACTGCTTGTCCGGAACAGCATAACATATTTTGTTATTTTTCCGTATAATTTTTCTTATGAAGATGTGCAGGTTGCGCTACAGAACCTCAGTCACTTAAAATTCAGGTCGTAGTTCTCTGGTTATCTGTACTTTAAAGTGACAATCTTACTGTTGACAGAAAAAAATTTCACATTTTATTTTATACGCCCCAAGGTTATTTTTCCTGGTACTTATTACTATCATGTTTAGATGCTGTATCGCTTCCCATATCTAAGACGGGGAGGGGGGCATATACCAGTGATACCCTATGGCCCTGGATTGTTAGAACTATGCGTAAATATATACGTACTGCACATCAACACAACAAAAACTCAAATCACGAAAGCTCATCACAAAAGCTCAAATCCATACGTATATGCTTATCACAAAGGGCCAGGTCATAACATTACGAAATGAAAATACTTCTGTCTTCACATGGCCTTGCCGAAAGGAAAACTGGTTAAGTGCATCCCTAGCTGCAAGTGGTGGCGCATGCACACAGACGAGCGTAGACGTCTCCTGGGGATTTTTAGTGCATTTAGTGAATATTAGTGAATTTCAGAAGTTTCGTATTCGACATTTGCCTGACTTTTTTTTTTGTGCGAGGGCTTCCTTTTGTTCATTTACAGTTTCTCAATTTTTGGGGACACAATGTAACTTAACAATGCTGCCTGTTTTATTTTGCCCTTCCTTTGTACTGCCAGTGGTGTGTTAAGTATTAGCAATGCGAAGCATTACCGTCATCTAGTTTGCGATTCCCGACTATGCGCCCATTACAAGCGCCATCACTGGCCACAACGCATTGGACGCGGAACTCGTATGAATAAGCTCAGGAGAGCCATAATTTGATAATAGCTGGAAAAGCACAATTCCCACAGAATTTCCCCTTTACAGATAGGGAAGTAGTTAAAGAGGTATAGTTACAAAGTGTGCGCCTAGGCTTTATTATTTTTCTTTGCTTCTGATTACGCTGTGGCCGATAAGCCCAAGAATAAAGCTTCTTTAACTTCAATGATTAACCGGTGGTTATGTGATTAATCTCCGATAATGAGCATTTAGTTCACGATAAGCGGGAGGAGTTAGAGACGGATACCCCTGCGCGCTAAAGAATACGTTGCACTGCGTCAACAATCCATGGTTTTACAACTTGTTTTAGAGTTGTTCAGTGTTGCGCTGGTAAGGAAACCTTGCTTGCAAAAGCAATGTTTCAGTGGATGCCTATTTCCTCTACATAAGCAGCGAAAAGCATAAAATTGTTACAGGTATCCCCTTAACTTGCGCACAGCACTTTGTGCATAGCGTGTGCTTCGTTGCTGGCGAGCTTGTGAGTGAGTCAGGCATTCTGGCTTATTTGTAGCTGATAATATTGTTAAAGTCGCGCATGTTCTGAAAGACGTTGCGAAGCAGGGAAACAATTTATCAAATGTCATTTGCTGCTGCCCTACGCTATTAACGCGTATTTTTACAGCTTTGTTGCTTTAAAGTGGACAAAATAGCCGCATTTTCCGCACCCATTTTGTCACCCGTAAATGCAGCTTCCTTGTGTGAAGGCGGTTGTTAAATTTCCATACGCAATGCGTACAACGCACATATGCTTGTAGAAGGATGAACGACGGCACCTACGTTTTCTTGTAGTTTTATTTTTTTCAATTTGCCTTCCAAGTAGGAGACCAACACGAGAACCGTAGTGTGTAGGTCATAGTCTGAGATGTGGGCGAAATACCTCATCATATGGCCCTTGCTGCAAGTAAACGTAAATGGGGAGCCCGGCGTTATTTTATCGTTATAAAATAAGGGACTTGCTTGCTTTTGTGGTTTGAGTATAGACTCCCGCTCTAGCTTGAATGAACGACCGATGCCACAACACTAGGCAAACTTTTGTCCATCGTCGGACCCAGACAAATCGCATAAAATCTTGCAACCTGACAAAGGACAGTCACCGACGCACTTGCATAAATACAGGCGCCTCCACTTCCGTTCGCGAAATAAAAGCAAGGAAGGTGACAAACACAAGATTTGGAACCCTCTGTCGTTAAGCTTTCCGGCTTCAGAAAAGGAAAGTGCATTCCAGACAATTGTCTTCGCAGCGCAATGTCATCACTTTCACGTGAACTGAAACTCGAAAGATGCACTGTTGCGACCTTTCCCACGTTGACTACAGATCAGCCTGAACTTTCTCAATGAATCGCAAGGTGAACTCTGCGCGTCATCCGCTACAGCACCACACAGATGCAGGAGCAGGTCGCGCACCGACGCATAAGAAGAAGAAAAGCACCGAGAAAACGTCCCCAAAACACCGCAAAGCGTAAGACTTTCACTCCCGAGACTTACCGTGACAGTTATCCAGATCTGGCAATATACTCCTGGTCAACACGCGGGCACAACGCCGAGCCGGGCAGGGCCGATGGGGCTCTTAAACGCGGCGTCCTACCCGGCGCCGGCATCAACAACGTCGTCCACGGACCGACGACGACGACCACCTCCTAATTTTTTTTACTCTTCACGCCGAGAGCAGTTCACACCGATCACTCACGAGCCGAAGCCTTCCCCGGAAGGCCGCACGCGGAAGGGTTCCAGCAGAAGGAAAACAGCTGGCGGGGTCCTGCTCCGTGCCGCCGCTACGTGGTCAAACTGCCGTCCACCGGCAGGCCGCCTAAAAGTGGCCGCAGTGCGCGCGGTGGACACGGAACCCGAAGCGACGTCCTCGCAGCCGTCCAGCGGACGACAAGCCGGGGGTCCCGTTCTTCTCCCGCGTCGCCTGTGCCGCTGCCGCTGGCGGTTGGTGTTCCTCCGGGGGCGCCCGGGCTGGGTGCAAACGAGTCGTGCGCGGCCGAGCGGCGCTGAGCGCTCGTTGGAATGGAGCGTACGCGGAGACGGCGGCCGAGCGGAGCCGCCTTGGAAACCGGGACAGAGCAACCTACAGCCCAAGGGGCGAGAGAGAGCAGGCTCCCGCATCCAGCCATCCAGACGCGGCTCCGCTGTGCGGTGTCGCCGCCCTCCCGGTTGCCGCAGAGAAGAAGAAGAAAAGAAAAAAAGTATCAGCCGGCAGGCACGGGGTCTGTGTAGCATAATACGCGGCCGGCATTTCTCCTCTCGCTGATCCCCCCCCCACTGATCAACTCTCGCCGTCGCGGAGACCGGGCCACCATAGCGGTTCGCCCACCTTCCACATTCCCTCATCGACCGGCGATTGCCTTCATGCACTCTTGATATCATGCAACATAGGTTCTACACAGTAAGCTGAACGTTCTTGCGTATGTGTTCCCCCTAATAGAACCAGTGTCGAATCAGATTAACTGGAATACATCGCATCACAGACAAGAAGATCCACCGAAGGAGTAGAGTCGCGGATCGAATGCGTTCGTACACTTTAAACGGTTAAGGATCCGTAGGGGCCCTAATCGATCTATAATTCATTCCGTTACACTCTTCGTTGGCAAAGGAGAGTGAGTCACGCCCTTTCCCGTTATAAGGACATGAGTTGCACCCTTAAGGATGCAATTCGGTTTACATTGTACCACGTAGGTCCCACTTGGTGAGTGGAACACCTTTTCCGATATGTTCCACTTACTTATTACAACCAATGTGGCAAAATGAGATTAAGACTATAATGAGCGCGCGCCTTCTCACATAAACAGCCTCCTGCACGCATTCTGTCGTGGACTCTCCGTGGTCACCCAGTTTTCTTGTTTGTATTTTTTTTTCGTTTTTTTTTCGCACTCGTTATTTCATTGCTTGACCCAGCGCTGCGTAGTCGTGCGCGAGCTAGTTGGATTCGGCTAGTACGAGGACACTTCCGAGCGTCTGGCGCACGACGATCCTCGTGGCGACATTTTACTCCCTCCCGATGGTCGCGGCGGGGAGTCGAGCTGTTGCACCCGCGGTGACGCGAAGATGTTCGCGGCCGCCGCGGCCTTTCTCGACCAAACCTCGATGACGAAGATTGCGCATGTATACGTTACGTTCGACCATCCGTGGCCGCGTTGGCTACGACGTTAGTACTCCTTGTTTTCTTTCTGTCAGCGGTGCTCAGGAGACAAAGCTAAAGACAGAGTCAGTGGGTAGATTTCTCACTGACTTGACCCGTTAGAAGGTCGGGAGCCTTGCATGCTGCAGCCATGTTCCTATGCAATGATGTTCTAAATGGCAGCGCTAATTGTTTCATGTTGTGCGGCGTGCAAGTACATACGACACACGTGTGCAAACTGCACGGCTGCACACAGATAGAACATACAAGTGTCCCAAAAAGAAAATAAAGAGACGAAGTCGAAGCCTCCCCCATTGATAAAGAGGCACTCGCAGCGCATATCACCATTGTTGCGTTTCGCCTGCGACACGCGGTTTTGCCGGCGCGACTGCGGCGGGGCGGCAGACATTTTGGCCCGTTCGTCGTCGCCGCAACGCTCCCCGCCAGGCGTTTCCAGGCGTTTCCAGGCATGTTCCGATGCCACGTGTCTTCATGGGCGTGTGTGAGTGTATGTGCCATTGTGCCCGAACCAGGCGATGCGACAGCAGGGGTCACCCTCTCCTTCCAGCCATTGTGCCCGAACCAGGCGATGCGACAGCAGGGGTCACCCTCTCCTTCCAGTCATTGTGCCCGAACCAGGCGATGCGACAGCAGGGGTCACCCTCTCCTCCCAGTCTTTGTGCCCGACCGGCGGCGCTACGACAGTGTGCGTCACCATTAGCCCATTGTACAATCACGTGCTCGTCTATTGAGGGGTTCCTTCTTGCCCTCAACTGCGAGAGTATAAAAACAGCTGCCCCCGGACGCCAAAAGGAAGGGCTCCGATTTCTTCTGTTGAGTAAAGTGCTCTCCCGTCTCTCTACTTCGGTCAACCTGACCGCCAACTCTTTGCGATGTTAAAATAAACAAGTTGTTTTGTTGTTACCAGTCGACTCATGCTTTGCCGGGACCTTCGGATGCTTCCAGTTGTACCCCAGGCCGCCAGGCCAACGCTACCCTTGGGGCTTGCGACCCAGGTACAACCACGGGCGTCAGCGCCGAGTTCCCAACAACCGATGCCATCGGTGGGATCCAAACACCATGTTGAAAGTAACATGTACTGATTAACACTTTTTTTTAAGATAGGCCATTGGGCAGTTTTCGGGCGTCAGACATGCGCACTTTCTTTTTCTTTGCTGTTGTTTAATGACCGGTGGCACAATAAGGTAAAGCTATTCCAATCTGTCTATACTCCATTTTTGCCACTAGCCCTCCACGATTGGTCGAATTTCTTTCGCGCCACCCCCAGTTCTTCTGTCTGTCATGAAAACCACGAAAACTTCACATCGCATATGGAAGCTACATACTGATTATGCATGATTAGGCAGAACAAAAGAAAAAAAAAGATTCTTTACGATTCTACACCTTTTTTCTGCACTATTGGTCAAACTTTTTCGGGCTGCGCTCTCTTCGCCTGTCTGTCACGCGACGTCACCCAACAGGGAAAGTTCAGCGTGTCAAATTGACGTGTACGAATGCTAAATATGCAATAATTATGCCGAACAAAACCTTCTTTATTTTGAAGAGCCGGAGACTGCCCCGTACCGAAAGCAATAAAAGATGACTGCCTGCCGATCCCTGCGGCACTGGCTCTCGAAGCTGTCGGAAGAACGGATTTTCTGCGTATACAACTTTTTGGTTGCAGCATACCGTTGTCGATCCCTCTGGGCAGCACGTTAGAGAGGTCTCTGCGCATGTTGTTTGGATCCCACCGATGGCATCGGTTGTTGGGAACTCGGCGCTGACGCCCGTGGTTGTACCTGGGTCGCAAGCCCCAAGGGTAGCGTTGGCCTGGCGGCCTGGGGTACAACTGGAAGCATCCGAAGGTCCCGGCAAAGCATGAGTCGACTGGTAACAACAAAACAACTTGTTTATTTTAACATCGCAAAGAGTTGGCGGTCAGGTTGACCGAAGTAGAGAGACGGGAGAGCACTTTACTCAACAGAAGAAATCGGAGCCCTCGATTTGTCCCCTGGTTTGCCCACCCGCTGACAGGTGTCACATGACCTCACGAAGTGGTCTGCGTCCCGAAAACACCCTGGCCAATAGTACTCTTGCAAGAGACGGTCCTTAGTTTTCTTAACTCCTAGGTGTCCGGACCACGAACCCCCGTGTGACAAGCGCAACAGATCCTGACGATAGCATTGAGGCACGATCAGCTGATCGAACTCCACTCCTCTGCGGTCTAGATACTTCCGGTACAGGACTCCACCTCTTTCCACAAAACGCGCATTTTTCCTGGCGATACCTTCCTTGACATTGCAGCGTATGTTTTCTAGGCTACCATCCTTCTTTTGCTCGGCTATCAAAGCCGACCGGCTGACTTTTAGCAACCTATCAAGTCCGTCTGACGTAGGCGCGATGAGCAAATCAGTAGATAGCTCTTCTAACTTTCCCGCATCGGGATTTTCCTCTCCGGTATCTGGTGCCTTTAACGTTACAGACTCAAGTTTATTCAGTTCGGGCGTGCTCTGAATATCAGCTTGCTGCGCCTCTGACCCTTTTTCGTTGTTTGATAACGTCGGCCCCGCAACTACCGCCTTTGCAGCGAGCTCCCGAACCTTCGATCTGGTTAAGGCCTGAACACTAGCTTCACCAAACAAAAGCCCCTTCTCGCGCAGGAGGTGATCGGACCTGTTTGAAAATAGGTACGGGTACTGGGGGGGCAGCATAGATGACACTGCCGCTTCCGTCTCAAGCGCTCCGAAAGGTCCTTCAATAAGCACTTTTGCTACTGGCAGACACACGCTATGAGCTTCCACGGCTTGCTTGATCCACGCGCACTCGCCCGTGAACATATGGGGTTCTACGTAAGACGGGTGAACTACATCCATCGTAGCTGCGGAATCGCGAAGCACTCGGCACTCTTTCCCGTTCACGAGGAGGTCTCGCATGTAAGGCTCGAGAAGCTTCATGTTCTCGTCAGTGCTGCCTATTGAAAAAAACACAACTTTTGGTGTTGTTTCCGGACACTGCGCCGAAAAGTGACCCGGCTTCTGGCACGTATAACAAACGCGCGCTTGCCTCATCTCGAACCGCTTTCTGCGTTCGGCTTCGGCTGCCGCCGTCTCCTTAGGTTCGGTCGCACTGCTTCCACTCGCATCCGCACTACGCGTGTTCCCCTTTGCTCTCATGGGTGTGAACTTCGGCCTCTCAAACTTCGAGCCAAATTCACCCTTTTGACCGTCCTTAGCTCCGCGAGCCCGACGCGTCACAAACTCCTCGGCTAGCTCAGCGGCTTTAGCCACCGTACAAACGTCTGGCCTATCCAAGACCCAGTATCGCACGTTCTCCGGTAACCGACTATAAAACTGTTCTAGCCCGAAGCACTGCAGAACTTTATCGTGGTCACCAAACGCTTTCTCTTCTTTGAGCCACTCCTGCATGTTTGACATAAGCCTATACGCAAACTCTGTATATGACTCACTTCTGCCTTTCTCATTTTCCCGAAACTTCCGACGGAACGCCTCCGCAGACAGCCGGTACTTTTTTAGCAGACTCGATTTTACTTTGTCGAAATCCTCTGCCTCCTCTCTATCCAAGCGAGCGACTACGTCGGCCGCCTCGCCGGGTAACAAAGTGAGCAAGCGCTGTGGCCACGTTTCCCGAGAGAACCCCTGCTTCTCGCACGTTCGCTCAAAGTTAACCAGGAACAAACCAATGTCCTCTCCAAGCTTAAACGGCCGCATCAGGTCAGTCATTTTGAACAATACGCGTTCTCCTGCACCGTGTGCCTGACTTCCATTACGAGCGCGTTCCATATCTATCTCGAGACGCTTCATTTCCAAAGCGTGTTGACGGTCACGCTCTTCTTTTTTTTCTTGTTGCTCTCGCTCTTTCTGTTCTTTACTTTCGCGCTCCTGTCTTTTTGCCGTCTCCCTCTCCTCAATGGTCTCAAGGCATTCCGACAGCTCGTCATCCTCAGCCTCTAACTCAAGAATAGCCTTTAGCAGTTCTGGTTTTCTGAGTTTGTCTGGGACATCCAGACCCAACTCTCTTGCAAGCTCCAACAATTTCGGTTTGCGCAACGACTTCAAATCCATGGCTGCTCTGAATGCTGCTTTCTCTACTGCTTACTATTGTCTTGCCGCAAACTAACCCGGCAGCAACGACAACCACAATTACCAGCTCTGTTTCTGACACTAACAAAAGCCTGGCAAAGCTCAGAAGAAGAAAGTCCCGCACTCACCAAACCTCGCAGCCAAGAGTCCAGCGCAGTCGTTCCGCTGCAGGCAACCAGTCATCACACAGGGCTCGTTGCACTGCTCCCGGATCGTTGCTGAGCTGCTCAGCATACAGTCAACTGCATCTCTTCGCTGCTGGCCTCCGTTGTCGCGATCTCACCGCTGGCAGACAGTTGTTTGAAGTCGGAGGCGATCTCACCGCTGCCAACCAGATGTTTGGATCGCACCGCTGGCGCGAGTTGTGGTCGCACCGCTGGTGCGATCGGTTGGGAACTCGGCGCTGACGCCCGTGGTTGTACCTGGGTCGCAAGCCCCAAGGGTAGCGTTGGCCTGGCGGCCTGGGGTACAACTGGAAGCATCCGAAGGTCCCGGCAAAGCATGAGTCGACTGGTAACAACAAAACAACTTGTTTATTTTAACATCGCAAAGAGTTGGCGGTCAGGTTGACCGAAGTAGAGAGACGGGAGAGCACTTTACTCAACAGAAGAAATCGGAGCCCTCCTTTTGGCGTCCGGGGGCAGCTGTTTTTATACTCTCGCGGTTGAGGGCAAGAAGGAACCCCTCAATAGACGAGCACGTGAATGTACAATGGGCTAATGGTGACGCACACTGTCGTAGCGCTGCCAGTCGGGCACAATGACTGGAATGAGAGGGTGATCCCTGCTGTCGCATCGCCTGGTTCGGGCACAATGACTGGAATGAGAGGGTGATCCCTGCTGTCGCATCGCCTGGTTCAGGCACAATGGCACATACACTCACACACGCACATGAAGACACGTGGCATCGGAACATGCCTGGAAACGCCTGGCGGGGAGCGTTGCGGCGACGCCGCACGGGCCAAAATGTCTGCCGCCCCGCCGCAGTCGCGCCGGCAAACCCGCGTGTCGCAGGCGAAACGCAACAATGTGCAGAGAGTCCCGCGGAGAGGATAGGCTGGGACGAAGGAAATGAATCACATAATGACCCACGTGGTGACGAAGAGGGCCCGCGAAGTGGGTTTGCATAATACCGAGAGCTGGCATGAAAATGGAAGATGCCGCATCGAAATGACAACTTACCACGGGGTGCTGCACTTTCATGTGACATCGCTCTGCTAACGTTTGTTCGCTGAGAATTCGTTTTAGCGGTATTATAAACCTTCCGTTACACGCCGTCGCAATTTTTCGACCAGCCACCGCAAGCAGGTGAGCCGGCCAACCTGCCAAGATTAGCAATGCTATTCGCTTTGAAAGCAAACAGAAGGTACCTCCTGTAAACGAGGTGAGCGTTTCAATAGGCTGTTCAAACAACGCTGCAAGCCACCGACCGATGCGTGCGTCGGCGGTTACGTAAGTTTCACGCCGGGACATTGAAATAAAGTCAGTGTGGAATAGTTTTACGTTATACGGACCGACATACGGATCGAAGGGCTCGTTATACCAATAATAAAAAGTAAGCTACAACGACTAAGGAAAGTAGGAAAAATAAAGACCCCAATACGGCAGAATAGTGGACAACTACATAATCGCTCAACTCAGCCTATGGCCACGCTGCGCAACACGTACAGTCAGACCGAGCTGTGTCGGCGGAACGTGAGCCAGTGCGGTTAGAGTGCGCCTTACCGGAGCAGCGCGTTGCTACAGTGACTAGACAGAAATTAAAACAAAGTGAACCTTGCAGGCACACCACGAAGAATAAAGCACACGACTACTAATAGCACATGCAAGACAATGACGCAGCGCGTACACTCCGCCAAAGAAACCCTAAAGATTGGCGCAAGTTGCACGTGACACGATGCGAGATAGCGCGCACATTTCACCATCGATCGTCTTTCAATGTGAGCGCATGCATACGAAGTCTCAGTACATCACAAAGTCGCCGAGTGCTTAGACAGCTCCTCTTTGTTTGTCCGGGCAAGACCAGTTACCAAGAATGTTGTCCTCATACAAAGCATCTTATATCAAGCCCGATCAGGAGGCTGCGCAGTCTCGATGGCGCTCAATGACCAATAGACGCATCCGGGATGTTACAGTGGGTGCAAGCAGGTTACGACCCCGTCTTCATTCTGTTTAGGAAAACAAGGCGTGTGGCTTACCTCAGGTGACCATCGGAGTATCAGAGACGAAATAAAAGTAAATTGCGCGGTTTTACGTGCTACAACAACAATTTTTTTATGAGGCACGCCGTAGTGTGGGTCTCCGGAACAATTTGGACTACCAGGGGTTCTTTAACGTGCACCTAAAGCTAAGTACACAAGTGTTCTCGCCCCTTATAGAAATGTGGCCGCCGTAGCCGGGATTCGATCCCGCGACGTCGTGCTTAGCAGCCCAACACCATAGCCACTAAGTAACCACGGCGGGTACCTATGCGCTGGTATGTTCTGAAGCGCAACAATAGCGTCCCTCCTGAATGACTTTGCCTGGTCGTCGAACCATCTTTATGCACTTAATTTCTGTCGTAGTCCAAAACAAAGCGAAAGAAAAAACAAGAAAAGGAAAAGACGTTCGGCAGCTCGACAGAAATGCTGAATGGAAGTAAATGTCGCCAATCTATTTACGGGGGGCCGCAAACTGTCTTTCGCCTCATTTTCTTAAATTCCGGCGTGGACTGGGAAAGACACTTGATGGTCAGCCATAGATGCAATCTGTAGTGTTCTTAATTAATTAATTTATTAATTTATTTTTTATACCTACATCGCCTGCACGGCATTATCGTAGGGGAGGTTAAAATACAGATGGTCGCAACGAAAAAAATATTCAGCAACATCAAAAGAATACATCGGTAAGTGCACCATTGTTTAAGCCCTGAAATTCGCAAAAGCGGAAGACAAACTAAGATGTCATGGGATAATAAACAACTATCATCTCAATAGCAGGATGTAGTCAGCGTATCCAGAGCTGCGTTCGAGCCAGAATAGACTGTACTAATTTACCGCTTCAAGCTCTTTTTTTTTTATGAATGTGGCCACTTGCAAAAAAAAAAAAAAAAGATTACGCAGTTCGATCACCGTCGAACAGTAACGTGCTGTTCAACCGTCTGTAGAGAACAAATGTAAAAAAAAAAATCTTGCCGGCAGCTGATTTGAAGAAGCGTTACGTATTTCTCAGACGGACTAAACGTTCCGTTCAGTCATTGCACGATTCAGTCATTGCACGGGCTGCGGCGCTGCTGTTGAGTATGGGAAAAGCATCCCAGCACTGCGTTATTTTGAAAACAAGTATTTTACCTTGAAGTTCTTCGTAATCATGGGTCATTCTGCCGTACACTAAAGACGGACACACCGGGAAAAAAGAAAAGGAAACCACCACCGTGTGTACGCCGCCCTCTTAATGTGCGCGGTGTAAATATAGCTGCGTGCCGTATGACTCCAGTGTCAGTTCCCTCCCCCGGCAGGCCTTCTTTCACACCAGAGAGGCAGCTTTAGTAAAGATAAATTGACTGAAAAGACAAAAGAGTAAGGCATGAGGAACGTTGGCGGTAGAGAAGTGGTCGGGTACGCGTGGTTGGGAATTTGGTTCGAAATTCTTTTTTGCCGAACGGACTCCTTAACGCTGTCGCGTTAAAAGCACGTTCTTGCTTTAGCGCGCGACAGCTTCGTGTTAAAATACTAAGTGACGAGCAAAGAAAACGAGCGTGTGCTTGGCGAAAGGAACTCAGTAAGTCGACAGCGATTTTTCCAGCGTCGCGCCGAAACACCCCAGAGCACAGCCGGGCGCAGCGTGGCCGGCACGGTTGGAGGGCACGCTCGGGGACGCTGCAAAGGTGCCGGGTTGCGTGGCCCACGTAAACCGCATAGTCGCAGTGCGCGCGTTGTTCTCCGGCCCTGCATGCGCCATATGCCTGCACGCTCGAGACTCGGCCGGCATGCAGTGGCGCGTGTGCCGGCTGCGAGACCGTCCGGCCACCTTCGCCCCATCCGTGTTCCTGGATGGGCATCGCACGGAACGGCACGCGCTTTCGAAAATAAAAAAATAAAAGAATAAAATAAAATAAACGTGCGCGCACTAGCAATGCGCGCGTGCCGGTGAGCGCGAGATTCGAGGCGCCGTGATGTCGGTAGTTTTGTGCGCAGCGCGAAGTTACACCGATACTGCGCCAATAAACGAATAAAACGAAAACGTTTTCGTTTTATCGGTTTCCTTCTTTTCCTTTTTTTTTTAACGTTTACGCGCTGTTGGCAGCTTCTCGATGTAATTGGATGCATTAACCGCCTCCTCACGTTCCTTGTCATGAAAACCACTTTTCTTGGCCTATGCACGATCACGAAAGTGTAACACCGCGTGGTAAGTTTTCATTTTGATGCGGCATCTTCAATTTTCATGCCAGCTCGCGGTACTATACAAACCCACTTCACGGGCCCTTTTCGTCACCACGTGGGTCAGTACGTGGTTCGTTTCCTTCGTCACCGCCTATCCTCTCCGCGGGACTCTCTGTACATGCAGAGAGTCCTCTCTGCATATGCGGGACTATCAGCCATTCGAGTTAGTGCTAAACATACGCTCTCGTGAGACCAACTGCCAAACACAACCGACTCAGAAGAGATGTCACACGTTAGTGCAGTCCTGGCAGATATCCGAGCTCTGGCGAAAGGTTTAGTTTGTGCAGTCTGCTGCGCCTGCTGCTGCAGAATCCTACTCGGCTATAACGAGAACGTCCGTGCGAGAATTCGAAGCTGCTTCGCAGTGTCTGTCCTAGAAAGGGGAATCCGAACGCAGTGGTCTTATTCATGCGATATCCGAGTAGTTTTGTCCGCGTCATAATTTACGGAGATGCAGCAATAGCCTGATAGCCATTGAAAAGAAATCTCTCGGCCTTTCTCTTTCAAGTGCACGGTGGTTAGGCGTCACAATTTTCCACACCAACTGGTCGCGAGTTTCACGAGGGAGAATCGACTGGAAACGTAGCAATGCCGGCTTTGAAACTCACAAGGCTAAGAGGCCAAGTATGGCCACAAGGACCCTGATCATGAGATGGATATCTGCAGACAACTCAAGGTGGTTTTGAGCGCTTATAGAATATGCATCCACAGTATGGGATCCCTATGAAATCACACAGATAAACAGACTAGAATTTATCCAAAATCGCGCATCACGTTTCATCTTATTTAACCATTCCGTTATGCCAGCATTACTTGGATGAAAAACACACTTACCTTACCGGATGCCCGCCGTGGTTGCTCAGTGGCTATTGTTTTGGGCTGCTGAGCGCGAGGTCGCGGGATCGAATCCCGGCCATGGCGGCCGCATCTCGATGGGGGCGTAATGCGCAAACACCCGTGTACTTAGATTTAGGTGCACGTTAAAGATCACCAGGTGGTCGAAATTTCCGGAGTCCTCCACTATCGCGTGCCTCATAATCATAAAGTGGTTTTGGCACGTAAAACCCCATAATTATTACCTTACCGGACCTTTGATGGCGCCGTAAATATTTCACACTGTGGCCTTTCTACAAAATGTACCACCATAACCCACTATTAAAGGATCATCTTATTGCTCGCCCTTCATACATTTCATTCCACTCCGATCACATGTTTGAAGTAAGTTGGTGTTCAATTTTTAAGAATGAAAATGTGTCGATATCATCATTCTTTTATTTCCAAGATAAGTGCCGACTGGAACGACCTTTCTCCCTCCATCGCTGCCATTTCTGACGTTGGAAGTTTCAAGACTACTGTATTTTCGGCAGTTTTTTTAAAACCTATTATCGTATAATTATCGTATTATCGTATACTATACTAATGGGCGACTTTAATGCCAAGGTAGGCAAGAAGCAGGCTGGAGACAAGGCAGTGGGGGAATATGGCATAGGCACTAGGAATAGCAGGGGAGAGTTATTAGTAGAGTTTGCGGAACAGAATAATATGAGGATAATGAATACCTTCTTCCGCAAGCGGGATAGCCGAAAGTGGACGTGGAGGAGCCCGAACGGCGAGACTAGAAATGAAATAGACTTCATACTCTGCGCTAACCCTGGCATCATACAAGATGTGGATGTGCTCGGCAAGGTGCGCTGCAGTGACCACAGGATGGTAAGAACTCAAATTAGCCTAGACCTGAGGAGGGAACGGGAGAAACTGGTACATAAGAAGCCGATTAATGAGTTAGCGGTAAGAGGGAAAATAGAGGGATTCCAGATCAAGCTACAGAACAGGTATTCAGCTTTAACTCAGGAAGAAGACCTTAGTGTTGAAGCAATGAACGACAATCTTGTGGGCATCATTAAGGAGTGTGCAATGGAAGTCGGTGGTAACTCCGTTAGGCAGGATACCAGCAAACTATCGCAGGAGACGAAAGATCTGATCAAGAAACGCCAATGTATGAAAGCATCTAACCCTACAGCTAGAATAGAACTGGCAGAACTTTCGAAGTTAATCAACAAGCGTAAGACAGCTGACATAAGGAAGTACAATATGGATAGAATTGAACATGCTCTCAGGAGCGGAGGAAGCCTAAACACAGTGAAGAAGAAACTAGGAATTGGCAAGAATCAGATGTATGCGCTAAGAGACAAAGCCGGCAATATCATTACTAATATGGATGAGATAGTTCAAGTGGCTGAGGAGTTCTATAGAGATTTATACAGTACCAGTGACACCCACGACAATAATGGAAGAGAAAATAGTCTAGAGGAATTCGAAATCCCGAAGGTAACGCCGGAAGAAGTAAAGAAAGCCTTAGGAGATATGCAAAGGGGGAAGGCAGCTGGGGAGGATCAGGTAACAGCAGATTTGTTGAAGGATGGTGGACAGATTGTTCTAGAGAAACTGGCCACCCTGTATACGCAATGCCTCATGACCTCGAGCGTACCGGAATCTTGGAAGAACGCTAACATAATCCTAATCCATAAGAAAGGGGACGCCAAAGACTTGAAAAATTATAGACCGATCAGCTTACTGTCCGTTGCCTACAAAGTATTTACTAAGGTAATTGCAAATAGAATCAGGAACACCTTAGACTTCTGTCAACCAAAGGACCAGGCAGGATTCCGTAAAGGCTACTCAACAATAGACCATATTCACACTATCAATCAAGTGATAGAGAAATGTGCAGAATATAACCAACCCTTATATATAGCTTTCATTGATTACGAGAAAGCGTTTGATTCAGTCGAAACCTCAGCAGTCATGGAGGCATTACGGAATCAGGGTGTAGATGAGCCATATGTAAAAATACTGGAAGATATCTATAGCGGCTCCACAGCCACCGTAGTCCTCCATAAAGCAAGCAACAAAATCTCAATAAAGAAAGGCGTCAGGCAGGGAGATACGATATCTCCAATGCTATTCACAGCGTGTTTACAGGAGGTATTCAGAGACCTGGATTGGGAAGAATTGGGGATAAAAGTTAATGGAGAATACCTTAGTAACTTGCGATTCGCTGATGATATTGCCTTGCTTAGTAACTCAGGGGACCAATTGCAATGCATGCTCACTGACCTGGAGAGGCAAAGCAGAAGAGTGGGCCTAAAAATTAATATGCAGAAAACTAAAGTAATGCTTAACAGTCTCGGGAGAGAACAGCAATTTACAATAGGCAGCGAGGCACTGGAAGTCGTAAGGGAATACATCTACTTAGGGCAGGTAATGAAGGCGGATCCGGATCATGAGACGGAAATAATCAGAAGAATAAGAATGGGCTGGAGTGCGTTTGGCAGGCATTCCCAAATCATTAACAGCAGGTTGCCGTTATCCCTCAAGAGAAAAGTATATAATAGCTGTGTCTTACCAGTACTCACCTACGGGGCAGAAACCTGGAGGCTTACGAAAAGGGTTCTACTCAAATTGAGGACGACACAACGAGCTATGGAAAGAAGAATGATAGGTGTAACGTTAAGGGATAAGAAAAGAGCAGATTGGGTGAGGGAACAAACGCGAGTTAAAGACATCTTAGTTGAAATCAAGAAAAAGAAATGGGCATGGGCAGGACATGTATTGAGGAGGGAAGATAACCGATGGTCATTAAGGGTTACGGACTGGATCCCAAGGGAAGGGAAGCGTAGCAGGGGGCGGCAGAAAGTTAGGTGGGCGGATGAGATTAAGAAGTTTGCAGGGAAGGCATGGCCACAATTAGTACATGACCGGGGTTGTTGGAGAAGTATGGGAGAGGCCTTTGCCCTGCAGTGGGCGTAACCAGGCTGATGATGATGATGATGATGATGATGATCGTATAATTATGTACGGCTTTTTTGTGTGTTTACCACTTCTTTCTGTAATGCCTTCGGACCAGGAAAGTATTCGAAATAAATAAATAAATAAATAAATAAATAAATAAATAAATAAATGAATAAATAAATCTGGCAGGCACTAACAAGCATTCACCTGCAACTTACCAATATCCATGAAGAGAAAAAGCATGTAATTAATTATTCTTGCTCTTTGAAACTTGGAGCATAAAGAAGAAGTATGTGAATAAACTAAGCAGCGCCAAATGAGTGATGGAACAAAAAGTCTGGCGTATTGTTAGGATAAAAGAAGGCGATGGTATAAAATACGCTGTAATTAACATTCGCAAACAACCTTTGGCCCTCAGCCTTTGCTGTGGTGGAACACTTCACTAAGATCGTGCAAGACTTGTGAGGCAGCGCAGCCGAACATGTGAAGAACATCTCAACATGAGAAACTCGACCACGCAACGTTCGGCATAATAAGGAGGGAGTTTTCACTCCTCACTGTAGGCTAAACAGAGCACAAGCAGTTACACTTAGGCAATTACCAACACAGTCTTATTATTCACCTACACAGATAAAGGAATGGTATGATATTGCAGACATGAATATTATATGCAAACCATGCAAAAAGGAGATATGCACGCTTGAACACCTGCTCTGGGAGTGTGGGTCGCTCGGCCCTGGCATTTCCTGGAATCGGTTTTTAGGAATGATGAGATCTCCAGATCATATCCTTCAAGTCCTGGCTGTACAGTACGCCCGTGATAGGGCCAGGAGGCTTGACCTCCCGGTCCCAACATGGCACTAGCCAGGCAGGTGGCAACACCTTGTACAAGACCAGAATGAAGTTTTTTTTCTTCCTCCTCCTCCTCCTCCTCCTCCTCCTCCTCCTCCTCCTCGGCATAGTCGTCGCAACATGTGGGGTAAAGTGTGCCGATATTACGCCGTCCATTTGTCTCATGCGATTTCCTCGCAATACACCCGTCAGTCACGTCGACACCACAGGTGAGCAAAGCCAATGAAGAGGCAAGTCTTACAAGTCTCTACGCGTCGCTCCAGAGCCGTGGGATAGGTAAAATTTCCGTACGTTACAAAACAACCCTTTCTCGTTGGATGGCAAGAGCCTCCGCTTTGACAGCTCCGGTCCCGCCCGACATCAGCACAATTTGCTCCAAAAGTGCTAGTGTTTGTGTGTTTTTTTGAAAACGTTGCGACTAATTGCAAGAGCGTAACCGTTACTATAGTTGCCTTCCTGGCGCTCGTGCGCTTCTCGTCGTGTCTTCTCGTCTACTCATCTTTCATACCCCTTTCCCTTCCCCCAGTGCAGAGTTGCCAATCGGACAGTTTATCAGGCTAAGTTCTCAGCATTTTACCTCTTATCATTTCTCTCTCTTGATGCCACGAGGTAGCATGCGAGGGTTTATTGACCCATTTGCCTGTATGCTCTTAAGCTCACGCACTGCGTGACTGCGGCGGTTGAAAGGATGTTCATGGCCGTGCCTGGCACTGGCTAACACTCTCGATGTTAGTGAGGTGTATACATACACAAATACCTTAGAAAGAGGACAACAGCCATGGGCATTTCAAAAAACGGCATTGGGCGTCGCACACGCTATGCTAAAGGTTCGGCTTCCCCCTGCGGCAAGTTGTCTTTTCATCCCCTTTCATCTTCGTTTGTCTTATTATTCCCTACGCTTCCACTAAACCAATAGTCGATTGCCTCTATACTTTCCGCGACTTCATTGTCGGTAGTCTTCGTATGGCTGTACCTCCAAACGCAGAAGCGACGCGGTTAACTTATCCACTGGGTGCAGCGCGGACTGTCAACGGTGTTCGACACAATGAGAAAATGTGTAGCGCCTTCGATCGGGGCCCTCGGGCAGCTCTTCATTTCGATTTGCGTTTAAACATAAGTACGCCGAAACTAACGTTGGAATAATTTGCTCTCACAGCTTAAGTCGGAAGCTGCTGTTGGGCTGCGCCAATTTAAGAGTTACATTCTGCAGCGGGAAGTCGAGAGCAGCGCACTTCAAAAAAAAAAAAAAAAGCAAATGCTGTACTGTTCCTTCACGTTGTTACGCGTTCTCTCTGCTATTCACAGAAAACCGTATACACTGTTCAGCTCCTTTCTGTGCTGCACGCATGGCGCGCGGCCACGCCTCTGAGGCGGAAAGCGCAAACTGCGCATCTTCCGCGCATCGTCTGCACGCCCCGCCGTTCTCGCGTTGTACAGCGGCGCAGTGATTTATCGGACGTTCTGCGCTGCTGACTCCGGCGCTAACGGCGCGAATGTGGGAGAGGGAACAAAGAGGGAACAAAGCGTATATGGGAACGCGCGCGTACACACGGGGTGGTCATCCTCGTGAGAGCCCAGATAGGACGACATATCCGCGACCCTCATGATCGGTGCTGCGTGAAACCGAGACGCCTTGTCTCCCTGCCCGAGAGACGTGCGATTGGCGCAAAAGAAACTGCCAAATGAAGATCGAAAGAAAGAAAGAAAAAAAAAGAGATCAGACATACAGACAGTACGTAAGAAGAGGGAAGAATGGTCCGCGTGAGTATAAATCGCATTCGCAAGGCTATGGTTTCGCGCGTAAACCGGGCGTGGGATGCGACGCGGAAAAATTCCTTCGCGCCAGAAGCGATAAGCTGGTCGTCGTGTATTAACCGCGAAAATGGCGGAGAACGCACGAATTTCGCGCACGGCGGTGCTCCGAATGTGCCGCGCGCCTCTCGCAAGACGGGGACAACGGCGCCCCGGCTGACGAGCCGAAATTTGGTTCCTTGACACAGCCTCGGTTCTTCCTTTCTGTCTTTCTTTTATTTCTTTCTTTTATTTCTACCGTACCGACGAATTTCTTTTCTTTATCTTTGGATCCTTAACTTCGTTTCTTCCTTCACTGTGGTCTTCTCTGGCTATACGCTCCTCGTGACAATTGTTCGGAGTGGCTCGACATAGCTGGAAATCGTGGAGACCTATTAGGGACAGCCCGCGTCCCATCCCGGTCATCAGAGGAGCTCATAAGAGTCGAAAGAAGAAAGGCAAGGAGGGCTGAACAGCATTGCACCCGGTCGCGCTGACGCGTGCCGTGGGGGAGAAGGAAAAAAAAACCGAGGATAGATAGTGACCGTTAGGAGGGAAGACGACAGAATTAATGCGAGTACACGCACGGAGGCGCGCAACTGTTGAACTAGCGTTTTTATGGAGGTGGGCTTGAAGCTTAGTTTACTTCAGGGACTGCAGCAGTACTACTGCCTATATAGCGGCGTGCACAGGCTGCGGCTGATGCCAGTATGAACACCTTTTTGCTCCTTGGGCATTTGCTCGTTAAACCGTAAGATTGCCAGAAAGAGCAGCTAGGTTTGTGGTCTTCGGAGAACGGGACTATACACGCTACAAGATTAGATTGTTTGTTTACTGGGGATGGGTAATAAGTTTGTACTTGTTTACCATAGTGATGTGTGGATAAATAGTGTTAAAATAGTGTTGCGACCAAACGTAAACGCATTATATACGGAACTTAGTAGCGTTGTCAACACTGCGCGTGCTCCGGACGTTATTTGGTTTCTGTGATTTACGTGCGATATATTAACGTAAGTTATTTGGTAACATTGAAGTTTTATCTAGGAGGCTATGGTTTTACGCACGCTAAGAAATAACGTTGTCCAACATGGCAGCACCCACGGCTCCCGCCTCAGCGTGAATTCTCGTCATGGCTGCGCTCTTGCTCTCGTTGATCGCCAGTAACAACTGAAATGAGCTTTCGCTGTCTCTAAACTCACCTGAAACATTAGTTATGCGTTCGTAGCGTGTCCAGTTGCTGAGATCTTTCGTCGATTCCAGTGCCCGTATGCCTAAGCGGGACACGTCCGCATAGCAATAACAGGATGGCAGCTAATTGATTGCCTTGGCCTGGGTACGTTTGACAATACAGCAGAGGGCGCTCTGTCTTTTAACGTCCTTAAGTCTGCGTTTACGCACGTTAAACTACGATGATAGCTGGATGGGGCATGACATCGGATGGGGCACGACACCGTTGAACGCAGGATGCTCATCGCTTTCCTTACCTTCCAGATGCTGTCGTACTGGTCTTGTGCTGGTAGATGCCCTACCCGAGAACCCTTTCTGCAAACCGGATCGCCTTCCCTGAAACCACCACGACCGTGGGCTACCCCGTCCGCCTCTCGTCCCCGAAGCCGTGAAGATAAGTCCAGCTTTAGCTGCAGAACCTTCGTTCACCTGGCAACACCCTACGAAGGCGACGTCACCAGTCACAAGGTCAAGCTAGGCTGTATTTAATCGGCGTGGCAAAGCTGATCAGCTGGGGCACGACACCGTTGAACGCAGGATGCTCATCGCTTTCCTAACCTTCCAGATGCTGTCGTACTGGTCTTGTGCTGGTAGATGCCCTACCCGAGAACCCTTTCTGCAAACCGGATCGCCTTCCCTGAAACCACCACGACCGTGGGCTACCCCGTCCGCCTCTCGTCCCCGAAGCCGTGAAGATAAGTCCAGCTTTAGCTGCAGAACCTTCATTCACCTGGCAACACCCTACGAAGGCGACGTCACCAGTCACAAGGTCAAGCTAGGCTGTATTTAATCGGCGTGGCAAAGCTGATCAGCTGGGGCACGACACCGTTGAACGCAGGATGCTCATCGCTTTCCTAACCTTCCAGATGCTGTCGTACTGGTCTTGTGCTGGTAGATGCCCTACCCGAGAACCCTTTCTGCAAACCGGATCGCCTTCCCTGAAACCACCACGACCGTGGGCTACCCCGACCGCCTCTCGTCCCCGAAGCCGTGAAGATAAGTCCAGCTTTAGCTGCAGAACCTTCGTTCACCTGGCAACACCCTACGAAGGCGACGTCACCAATCACAAGGTCAAGCTAGGCTGTATTTAATCGGCGTGGCAAAGCTGATCAGCTGGGGCACGACGCCGTTGAACGCAGGATGCTCATCGCTTTCCTTCCAGATGCTGTCGTACTGGTCTTGTGCTGGTAGATGCCCTACCCGAGAACCCTTTCTGCAAACCGGATCGCCTTCCCTGAAACCACCACGACCGTGGGCTACCCCGTCCGCCTCTCGTCCCCGAAGCCGTGAAGATAAGTCCAGCTTTAGCTGCAGAACCTTCGTTCACCTGGCAACACCCTACGAAGGCGACGTCACCAGTCACAAGGTCAAGCTAGGCTGTATTTAATCGGCGTGGCAAAGCTGATCAGCTGGGGCACGACACCGTTGAACGCAGGATGCTCATCGCTTTCCTAACCTTCCAGATGCTGTCGTACTGGTCTTGTGCTGGTAGATGCCCTACCCGAGAACCCTTTCTGCAAACCGGATCGCCTTCCCTGAAACCACCACGACCGTGGGCTACCCCGTCCGCCTCTCGTCCCCGAAGCCGTGAAGATAAGTCCAGCTTTAGCTGCAGAACCTTCATTCACCTGGCAACACCCTACGAAGGCGACGTCACCAGTCACAAGGTCAAGCTAGGCTGTATTTAATCGGCGTGGCAAAGCTGATCAGCTGGGGCACGACACCGTTGAACGCAGGATGCTCATCGCTTTCCTAACCTTCCAGATGCTGTCGTACTGGTCTTGTGCTGGTAGATGCCCTACCCGAGAACCCTTTCTGCAAACCGGATCGCCTTCCCTGAAACCACCACGACCGTGGGCTACCCCGTCCGCCTCTCGTCCCCGAAGCCGTGAAGATAAGTCCAGCTTTAGCTGCAGAACCTTCGTTCACCTGGCAACGCCCTACGAAGGCGACGTCACCAGTCACAAGGTCAAGCCAGGCTGTATTTAATCGGCGTGGCAAAGCTGATCAGCTGGGGCACGACACCGTTGAACGCAGGATGCTCATCGCTTTCCTAACCTTCCAAGTTAGTTACTTACAAAATACTAAGGAATTTCGTAGCAACAATGGTATCTTCGTCGTGTCGTGCCTCTGCCACTTGAAATGGTGCAGAGTTGTGCGTCTGTACTATGAAGCTGTTGCCTTTGCGCTTCTGTCGGATCTAATCCTCTTGCTTTCTGGAGACGTTGAACTTAACCGAGGCCCCGACAGAGAACCTTTGATTCCCTTTCCCAGACGATCAAAGAACTAAAAGAAGTAATTTCAGAAATACGTTCCAATATAAATGAGCTCAGAGAAGCCAACATTCTCAACGACAACATAATTGCTGCACTCACAAAACGTATTTTTGTGCTAGAAAACGACCATCAGGACGAAGTAATTGTGGCTCGACAGACTGATGCCATCAAAGAGATAGCGCTGCTAAAAGCTGAGAGCACTGACACAAACAGAATGCGCCGTAATAACTTGCTTTTCCTCGGACTGGAAGACAATGAAAAAGAAACATGAGAAGAGTCTGAGGAAAAAATTATCAATTTCTGCGCTAGCAAGCTGGAAATGCATCTAGAAGCAAGCGCTATTGAACGTGCTCACCGCATTGGCAAATACCGTCCTGAAAGAAAACGCCCGATAATTATCAAGTTGGCTCATTTCAAGTCACAGAAAAACATTCTGGCCTGTGGGCGGAAACTAAAGGCCACAAACTTCGCTATACGTAAAGATTTCGCTCCTGCTACTCGCATCGCACGTTCGAAATTGTTAAATTTCATACGACCACAAAAATGTGCGTTCAAACTACACGTAGACAAGTTGCTTGTCAACAATAAGCGCTATCACTAAGACCCTACTTCTGACAGCGTGATTGGGGCTACGAGGCTATTCATGAAGACGCATGGAAACAACGCATCCCAAATAACAAGACACGATAACATGCAATGACGGACAACGAAGCCTATCACTTCAACTTCCTCCCGCAATCGTCCCTCATCTTTACCTCTCCTTAACATAGCCTTAAAAAAATTAAATTATGGGGTTTTTACGTGCTAAAACCACTTCCTGATTATGAGGCACGTCGTAGTGGGGGACTACGGAAATTTCGACCAGCTGGGGTTCTTTAACGTGCACCGAAATCTAAGTACACGGGTGTTTTAGCATTTCGCCCCCATCGAAATGCGGCCGCCGTGGCCGGGATTCGATCCCGCGACCTCGTGCTCAGCAGCCTAACACCATAGCCACTGAGCAACCACGGCGGGTAACATAGCCTTCACTAACATGCACAGTTTGCTACCCAAACGAGAACAACTTCGCAGCTTAACTCACGACATCGATGCCGACATCATAGTACTAACTGAAACGTGGCTAAATGGAGACGTAAGAGATAGCGAAATTTCCTCTCCAAATTCCGGCTATGCTCTGTATCGCCATGATCGAAGCAACCGGAGAGGAGGGGGTGTTTTATTGGCTATCAGAAACACCTTCTCATCTTCCCTGATCAGTCGGGACGATAATTTCGAGCTATTGTGGACTTGCGCTTACAAAGCTGCTGGAAAGACAATTTTTGGCGTGTACTACAGGCCGCCGGACAACCATCCGTCATTCTGAGATTTACTCCGTGAAGCACTAACAGACATCACTGACAAATTCCCTGACGCACCTATTCACCTCTTTGGCGAATACAATTACCCTAACATTAACTGGCCTCTGCTTTCTGTAACCAACAGGTCACCGTTATCCAAAGCTGAACAATTTATTGATCTTATTCTAGACTTCAACCTGCATCAGGTGATATCATGTCCTACACGAGGGGACAAACCCTTGACCTTATGCTCACATCTTGCCCTGATAGCTTAAAGAGCGTTACCGCACTACCCGGTGTTAGCGATCACAACCTCATCCACATCTGCATGACAATAGCGCTTAAGAAAAAGCCACCTACAACAAAAATAATGAAAAATTACAAAAGGGTGGAATTTGACGCGATAAATAACGAACTCCAAAATTTCTTAAATGATTTTCAGCAGTCTTACTTATCAAGAACTATCGGTAGCAACTGGGAACATTATAAGAATGTATTGCTCAACCTTGAAGCTAGATACATACCAACTGTTCTCGTGAAATCCGACTCTAACAATGAATGGTTTAACAAACGGCTCAAAGCTCTCCTTACTAAAAAGAAAAGGCTTTACAGAAATGCCAAACTTACAAATAACTCAGAAACATGGGGAAAATACGAAATGTGAGCTAACCAATATATTCAGGAGCTGACGATAGCCAAAGATAACTTCTTTAATCATGACCTTCTGACGATTCTACGATCAAACCTCAATAAATTCTGGCGCTTACTTTCAGTAAAGACACATACTAGATAGATTGAACTAACAGATCCGGATGGTAATCTTATTAGCTCTGAGAAATGCGCGTCAGCTCTTAACGACTACTTCACCTCAGTTTTCTCCAACACTAATGACACTCCCATTGAACCAATACCACCACTCCCCAGTAAAATTAATGCCAGACATCAAGATCAACCCTGATGGCATATGTAGCCTCATTAATTCACTAAAAATAACCACCTCAGCCGGGTGTTATGTAATTAACGCCAAAATACTAGTTAACACCAGTAACATTTCTAGCCAAGTACTTCACCTAATATTTACGCAATCCTTAAAGACTGAAAGCTTGCCCGACGACTGGAAAAAGGCTTATGTCGTACCAATCTTCAAGACTGGCGACCGCTCCCATGCCATAAGTTATCGCCCAATTTCTCTGACCAGCATTCCTTCTAAACTTCTAGAGCATATAATCTCATCCAACCTAATGTCTCACTTGGAATCTATCAACTTCTTTTACCCTCACCAGCACGGCTTCAGAAAACTATTTTCATGCGAAACCCAACTCGCCGAATTCACCCACGACATTCTGCATTTCATGGACCTTCATTTGCAGATTGACGCCATTTTCTTGGATTACTCGAAAGCATTCGACCGCGTTTCCCACAATCACCTACTTCAAAAACTCGCATCCATCGGAATCCCAAATAACTTGCTTACCTGGCTTGAACACTTCTTAAAAGGGCGCACACAGTTTACCTCTGCAAATAACCATAATTCATCTCTTAGCAGCGTAACATCGGGTGTCCCACAGGGCGCTGGTTTATCGCCTCTACTTTTCCTCATCTACATCAATGACTTACCTGCTGACATTAAGAATAAATTACGTCTTTTCGCAGATGACTGTGTCCTATATTCCCCAATCAAAGGCTCGAATGACATCACCGCACTACAACAGGATCTCGATTCCATCGCAGTATGGTGCGAGAAATGGCACATGCCGCTTAACCTTACTAAATGCAAAGCTCTGTCATTCATCCGCAACCACAACTTAACCAGTAACACCTACAACATAAATTCAGCTCCTATTAATAATGCCCCGTCTTACAAATATCTTGGCGTTAACATGACTTCGACATTATCATGGCAACTCATATTGACACCACCTGTTCTAATGCTTCACGCACCCTTGGATATTTCAAACGCAACCTGAGAGCCACATCACCAGAAATAAGAAAGCTAGCATATCTAACAGTCGTACGTCCGCAGTTAGAACATGCGTCATCTATCTGGCACCCTTCCCAATCATATCTAACTTATGACATAGAAGCAATACAAAATCGCGCTGCTCGGTTTATAACTTCCAATTACTCTCGTGATACCAGCATAACCGCACTAAAACGTACACTTGAACTACCATCACTCGCTTCCCGCCGGACCATCTCTCGTCTCTGCTTGCTTCACACCTTTTATCCCCATCCACACTCCAGGCATTCCCTGTTAAATCCACCCTTACGTACATCCTCTCGCTTAAGCCGCAGTCGTCCCACAGCTAACATTAACACCCGATCATTTGCCATGGACACTTCATTCTTCCCCGACGCTATAACCCATTGGAACCATCTCCCAGAAGATATCGTGTCATGCACTGACCGTAAAACGTTCCGCGAAATGTTAAATAACCACACTGCTTAATTACCGATCCCACCTACCCTTACTCTAACACGATGTTCCCCCTTTTTTTTTCACGATTGTTCCTGGCTTGTATTTGTTTATTGTTGTTTCTTTACGGTTCTGTACATTTGTTCTAACACTGTTACAAGGATTAAAGCTCTCCCTTATGTAATGCCTCCGGGCCTTTAAGGTGAAAAATAAATGAAATGAAACTCTTGAATAATTTCCGAGATAGAATAGAATACGAATAGATTAGGGCCGAAAGCGAACCGAAACAAATATCGATTACTTTTCGATTAGTTTTCGAATATTAACATGTGTGATCACCATCGATTTTCACACATTACACGTACCATCAACATTAGAAAGATTCTGGGATAAAACGGCGCCTTCTCAAGGAGGCAATCTTGGAGGTAATTGCGGCAGGTGTAAAGTCTAAGGGTGAGCCAACATTGCTGGCACGTTTTCGCACGGGGGGGGGGGGGGGGGTGTCGCGTAATCTCAACTTTCCGAAACGCGGTGAAGCGAGAGGCAGCACCAACGACCCTCTTCATCACGCCAGTGTTGTGAAAGCGAGTGTTCGCAGTCATCGAGTGAGGTCTGTTCAGGTTTGCCTGTCCGTGTGACACCATACTTGTATATCGAAAGTTCAAATGAACAATCGGAAGAAAACAATCTGTTAATAAAGGGAAAATCAGACATCCTACCAAACGTAGCAATTGCTACATAGGAAACCCATACGGGTTTCTCGAAAGAAAAGCCTCGCAGTTGAAGAAAAATTCGTCCTGGTCTGGGACTCGAGGCCGGGACTACCGCCTTTCCGGGGCAGCCGCTCTACCGTCTGAGCTAACCAGGCGGCTAGCAGATGGCAGGGCGAAGTCGAACTTATCAACGACTCGAAGCACAGGCAAGAGTTTTGACGTAGTTCTGCGGAAACCCGCATTACTATTACGTCAAAGTAAGCTGTTGATTGCGTACTCCGGACGCATTGGTGCGCGCAAATGACAGGGATTCAGTAGGAAAAGTCTGGCTCTCCAATTGACTGTCATACGGGGTGTTTCAGTGAACAGTTATTTTAAAAATTGCCTGTGGCAGATAGCACAATTTAAGTCCATGAGTCCATGAGCATATAGAGTCGGACTACTTCCAGGAAATAATTGAAATGCATAATCGAATAATTAACAAAAATCATTAAGTGATTAACTAATTACCTTATGGTACTAGCGGGTGCGACAGTGAGACGTATTCACTTGAAGATAATTTTGTAAATGATGCCATTTACACTTACAATAAAATACACTTTCGTTCCACTTACATTCTTAAACGGACTGACAACTGGCCAGAATATGTTGTGAGACGTTTATGGAAATGCAATGACCATGATTTATAGTGATAGAATCCAGCACGCTATTCGCGAGTCAAGTATGAATTATAATTTTAAATTGGCAAAGAAAGTATCAAAAACCAGTAAGTGGCGAGACCTGGTGGTGAAAACTTGGTATTTCGGATGTATTCTATGATATTTCTGTACGTAAGTCAACTGTTATTAGCTACATAATGGTTGCATAAAACTGCAGTTTATATATTATTAAACACTCGCGCACTATTCTTCGCTTCGGGAATCAAAAACACATGTGTTGCTACGGCAACACGCCGAACTGCGTATCACGTGTAAACGCGCCGTTTCGTTTTCAATCCGATTGTTTTCGTTTTGGCTGGTTAAATACCAAAGCACTTGGACAGGAAACCACGAAAACACGGAGCTATTATCGCAGAAATTCTTTAACGATTAGGAAAACATGAATCGCAGGAACATGCACTTCATAAACTAAATCATACTTTGTTACAGCACGACCACACTTGTCGTCTGCCTCCCACTAACGCCACCCTGTAATCGCTATCGCGGTCAGCTATCACCGTTTTCAGTATGCTTCCGCTGAACCACTACATCCTCGCTGCAGGTCGAAACATTTTCATAAAATATGTTCCACGGCGTTTTCCGCGTTAGCACTTTATGATTAGACACTCTGATCGGTAATCTTCCCATTGCACAAAAAAAAAAGACTACCATGAAAATTGGTTGTCAGTTCCTGTCACAAAACGTTGTTTCATGCATTCAAGCCCAAAAGTAACTGGAACGCCAATGCACTTCTCCGCAAAGTTCGGGAATCAATACCTAGAAACTGGTGTAACCCTGAGAATTCGTTCCAAAATTCCAAATGCATCCGCCTTGCGAACTCCCTGGCTAGAACTTGTAAATTGCAATATGTGCCACAGTCTCATTAGTTAAAAATGCAATTAGTGATATTTTGTTAATTATTCGACAATCCATTTCAATTTTCTTTGCAAGTATTGTCCGCCTCTTCGATTAGACTAGCTCATGGACTTGAATCGTGCTATCTGCCACAGGCAATCTAAAAAAGAAAAAGGATTTTGAAAGCAATTGCTGAAACACAAAGTATAGCGCTGCCTACAATGTAAGTTCTCGTGTTTTATTTGTACTAAGGGCGCCTCAATGGAATTTGGTGGGCAGCTAACGATTTAAAGAAGTCGAGAACTATTGAAGTATATCACTATTTACGAATAGGGACTATTCGATTCGAAGACCAAACCGAAGGGGACAATATTTGACTCGTCCTTCGAAATGTTCTAACATTCGCACAACCCTGTAGTTCACCATCCCACTCAGATATCTCTCTGCCAGTAGAGACAACTCTTGCAAAGCTTTTCTGCTTGCGGCTCCCCGGTGTTGTATGCGAACTCGCCTCTTTTGACGTTTACGCGGCTGCGGAGCCGGTTACCAGTTACCTCGGACCCCTCTAAGACCTCGGACCCCTCTAAACAAACAAGATCAAAAGAAGGATAGCGATCAATCTTTCTTTCGCAGATGTTTGCGAAATGCACGCACTAAACACTCTCTGAACTCGCTTATGCTGATAAACCAGACATGCTACGTTATACCTATCTACACCACGACCGCACAAACAAACAAAACTCAACTAGCAATAATGAGTAATGGTGAAGAGCAATCCGGTGAGCAATGGCGAAGAGTAATGGCGAAGAGTGAGAGCGACTGAGTGCATCCACGATTCCATTCAATTTGCCCTTCTTATACTTCATGTCAAAATGACATTGATCTAGAATGAGGCTCTCACCTCAGGAAGGGACTGTTTTTTGATGTCGCGGTTTGCAGCCAGTCCAGTGGGCATTGCTGCTTCACTACGGTGAATTTGGCGCCCCCGAGATAGCATTGAAATTTCTGAATGGCCCACACAGTACGAGCACATTCTTTTTCCGACGCGCAGTATGCCATCTCTCGAGAGCTCAGTCCTCGGCTCACATAGAGCACGGTATGTTTGTTACTGTCATATCATCCCTCTAGCAAAGCACGGCCTCTAGTCCTGGATCACTACCATCACACTGGACCGAGAATTCTCGGTCAGAATCGGTAGCTCGCAATGCATGACGGCTAAGCAATTTAGCCTTCAGGCTTAAGAAGGCAGCTTCCTTCTTTTCATCACAGACTACGTTTGTCGGTCCTGCCCCGTGAAGAGCATCAGTCAGGTGGCTTGCCAAGATTGGTTAATTCCTGATGTAAGGGTTATAATACCCAGTGAGCCCCCAAAAATGCCCCAATGTCCGTCTTTGTTTTCGGTTCTGGATAGCCTGCTACCCCGGATATTTTACCCTCGCTAGGTTTCCTAAAACGTTGACAACACGACTCGGCCTTTACGGTGAGCCCAACTTGACGCAAACGGCTGAGCACCGCTCTAAGACGCCCAAAATGGTTTGCCCATGAATCAGAAAAGGCTGCGATGTCATCTATGCAGGGCACAGCAAATGCTTCTCAACGCTTTAGAATCCTACCCATGAAGCATGAAAAACAAGAGGGCGCATTATTGAGTCCGAAGCTTATCATTGTCGGTTGATAGCTGCCTGTTGGTGCGACGAATGACGCGTATTTGCTGGCTCGCTCCGTGAGCCAGGCACGTACCCAGGGGGGGTGGGGGGGGGGGCCCGGGGGGGCCCGGGCCCCCCTCGAAATGAAGTGGCATAACGCCCACGCCACCACTCCTCACACATTCCTAAAGCGCCGCCAGATCAATGTTGAGACTTGGCAGCTATTAATCGGTCAGCATTATGCTGCCTTTTTCACTCCTTTTAGATGGCTGTAGTTATCGGCATCTCTTGTAATGTGAAGGACAGTTTTCTCATAGATTCCGCACCCGTGCGATTAACTCGAGATGCGTTCAGTTGTCACCATCTATTCAACCGTCACGCGCATAGCTGTTGCTTTTATTAGTTCAACCTTCTTTGTTTAGGCTGATCCTGGGACCAGGAAAGGGATGGGGCTGTTACTGAGCTGGTCTGTACTCTCGTGGAACGAGTTGCGGCCGGAGAAAACGCCAATTGCGTTTAACTTTTCCCTTTGCTTCATTATTTCCTTGAGTTACGGCTCGCCGCGAGGCTGGCAGATACCCGCAACCATATACACGTGATATTGGTTAGATAAGGTGGGAAATAAAATAATGTGAAAGTGCGTCCGTCATGAAACCCTGCAATAACCCTTAAACCTATAAGCAAGATGACTGTCGCCCGTTACCTCGTCTGTTTTTCCCTAATTGTATAGCACTTTTTGTGCAAAATTGGCAACTGGAAACAAAAATCGCAAGGAGTTGAGAAATTAAGCGATCTACTAAGGGAGAGAGCCAAGGCAACAACCAAACTGCCAGGAAAGTCGAATAATCAAAAAAAGTTAACCGTTGTTTATGAGAATATTTATGGATCAACATCTTTTTACTTAAAAAGGAAGTAGAGAAAACGCTGCCGGAAGTGGAGAACAATTACTTGCTTTGAATGACGCTTCTACAGTTATCGGTCGAACCGCCTCACGTAGCCAATTCTCTGCTGTTCTTGTGTGGGTGTTTATCTAACCTTTCGCGGTGAGCGCAGTACATCTAGAATCGCAGAGTCCTGCGCTATACGCGGTTGTGTGGGACTGGCGGCCGCACAGCGTTACGCAATTCGCGGAACTGTCAAAACTGATCAACAAGGCGAAAATAACTGATATTCGAAACTATCACATGAGAAATACTGAAGAAGCTGTAAAAAATGAACGCAGCCTGAAATCAGTAAAAAAGAAACCTGGCTTGGGACAAACCATGATGTATACACTAAAAGATAATATCATCAGCAATCTCGAAGATATAGTAAAAGCAGCGGAAAAATTCTAAGCTGACCTGTATACAGTACTCAGAGGAGACACGAAACCTCACTTAGAAACAGTAATGAACAGGATACAGAAACTCTCCTATAACTAGCGATGAGGTCAGAAGGGCCCTGCAAGAAATGAAACGATGAAGAGCGGGAGGAGAAGGTGGAATCAGTCGATTTAATCAAGGATGGAGGAGACATAATGCTTGGAAAACTGGCGGCTCTTCATACGAAGTGTCTATCGACTGCAAGGGTCCCAGAAAACTGGAAGAATGCAGACATTATACTAATCCACAGAAAAGGAGACGTTAAAGAATTGAAAAATTATAGGACCATTAGCTTGCTCCCAGTGTTATATAAAATATTTACAAAAATAATTTCCAATAGAATAAAGGAAACACTGGATTTTGTCAACCAAGGGAACAGGCTGGCTTCAGGAAGAGATACTTTACAATGGATCACATCCATGTCATCACTCAGGTTATCGCGAAATCCGCAGAGTACAATAAGCCTCTCTACGTGGCCTATATAGATTACGAAAAGGCATTTGATTCAGTAGAGATACCAGCAGTCATAGAGACACTACGTAATCAAGGAGTACAGAATACGTAAATAGCTTGGAAAATATTGCTACACGCGTGTGGTATTTGTTTGTTTGAACGAGGCGCGTGGGCGCCATCACTCCAGAAAAGAGGAGGAACAACGAACTGGGCTCGCGCTGTGAATCAAACCGGTCAGCGCTGCAACCGTTGCTGTAAATATAATCTGTAAATAGTTTCTTGTCTTACTGACTCGTCCTTCACGTAAGAATATCTACAGAGGTTCTACAGCTACCTTAATTCTACACAAGAAAAGCAGGGAGATACCTATAGAGAAAGGGATCAGACAGGGAGACAATTTCTCCAAAGCTGTTCACTGCGTGCTTAGAAGAATTCAAGCTATTAAACTGGGAAGGCTTAGGAGTAAAGATCGACGGCAAATATCTCAGCAACCTTCGGTTTGCCGATGACATTGTTATGTTCAACAACAATGCAGACGAGTTACAACAAATGATTGGAGACCTTAACTGAGAGAGTGTAAGAGTGGGGTTGAATATTAATATGCAGAAGGCGAAGATAATGATAAATAGTCGGGCAAAGGAACAAGACATCAGGATCGCCAGTCGGCCACTAGAGACTGTGAAGGAGTTCGTTTACCTAGGTCAATTAATCACAGGGAACCCTAATCCTGAGAAGGAAATTCACAGAAGAATAAAAATAGGTTGGATCGCATACGGCAGACATTGCCAGCTCCTGACTGGAAGCTTACCATTATTATTGAAAAGTAAGGTGTGCACTCAGTGTATTTTGCCAGTGCTGACATATGGGGCAGAGACTTGAGATCAAGTTAAGAACCGCGCAAAGCGCGATCGAACGAAGATTGCTAGGCATAACGTTAAGAGAGACAAAGAGAGCGGTTTGGATCAGAGAGCGAACGGGTATAGAGGATATTGTAATTGACATCAAGAGGCGAAAATGTAGCTGGGCAGGTCATGTAATGCGCCGGTTAGATAACCGTTGGACCATTAGGGTTACAGAATGGGTACCAAGAGAAGGGAAGCGCAGTAGAAGACGGCAGAAAACTATAGATGGTGCGATGAAATTAGGAAATTCACGGGTGCTAGTTGGAATCGGTTGGCGACAGGACAGGGGTAATTGGAGATCGCAGGGAGAGGCCTTCGTCCTGCAGTGGACATAAAACATGATGATGATGATGATGATGATGATGATGATGGAGGTGGTGGGCCCCCCCTGAAAAAAAATCCTGGGTACGTGCCTGCCGTGAGCGGTACTTTTCAGAACCCTCGGGTAACGTGTAGCGTAGTAGTTGTGTGGCTTCGATGGGGCGGCCGTACTTTCGACCTGCGGCGTGAGGCCTAACGGCCGGGGCGCGAAGCGCCGCAAAGTAAGAGCCGGACTGCTCTAGTTGGGAACCAGCCAAAGAATGAGTTTATTCCAATCAGGGGAAAGGAAACGCGGAAGGGTACACTTATAGCGTTGGGCGCGGAGTGGCGCTAGCGATCATAACCATTACGAAACCGAAACAAGATATCGAAACAGGGTATCACATCGCCTGTCCCTTAAAAGAAAATGCTCCACTCGCTCTCCTCGCTCAAAAAAAGCAAGAGCTATGAAAGACGCGGAGATGTCTTACAGAAGAACACAGAATTTAAGCAGCTATACGCTGATATCACCGATATACACTAAATAATGTTTGCAAACAGCATATAACTTAAGGACATGTATCATTTACACATCTTGCCGTTGGCGGAATACAGTTGGCGTTGGCCAAACGGAATATAAATGCAGTGGAAATGGGACTCATTACATGCCCTGGGTTATTTAACTTTAAATTAGTTGTGAATACATCATATGTAAGCATCGTAACACAATTGTTTCGTGGATGACATCTTTATATGGCAGAAATTTCAGGTACGTGTACCTGTCACAGACATTTTTTCTCTAAGCAGACATCTTTGGTTTCTCCATTTTTAAAGAAACAAAGCACACAATGGTAAATACATTGAAGTGAACACAACCTATAAAGCATATCACATTGCACAGAAATTCGCAACAGTACCCGTCTTGGCGAGACAACAAATGGATGCATACTTGCAAATACACGCCATACATGATAATAAAAATTCACTCAATACAAGAAACAAAGAGACAATGCTAACATCCATGTACCCGCTTCTACAACACGGATGGGAAGCTCATTCGCTCTGAGCCCGAGTCGGGACAGCTCTGTGGCCGTCATGGATTTGAATATGTGCGTATTGCGCATTTACACTGCAAGAATGCAAGGATGGACCTATATACCGGTAGGAAGTGGAAGAGAAGGAGGGAAATCATCATGAAAGGTTGGGTAGCCACTGGAATGACTCCTTTCAGTTGAGTTTTCAACAGAATCCTGTTGTGCAGGGCATTTCACAAGTTGGGAAGCATTACAACGTTTTTTTTTTTCATTTTCAAGTTTGAAAGTATTGCGACCTGTCCTCCGGTAAATCTTGAATGGATCTCAGTATTTAGGACCAGAAAACGAATGAGTTTATTCCGATGAGGGGAAAGGGAACACGGCAGGGTACACTTACCGCGTTGGGCGTGGAGTGACGCTAGCGGTCATAACCACCGATGTAGGGCGAGCAACACAGCAACAGAGAACGTCAAGCAGAAAGTCAGAGAGACTGAAATAATGTCATAGGTGGCGGCAATGGAAAGGAAACTTGCCATGAGTAACTACTCAAGAGGAAGAAAGGAAATCAGCAAAGAAACAATTTATGATAACTCAAAGGGAAGCACATTACTTTTCGAAGCAGATCAGGACGCCTTAGAAGATGTACCTATATAGCGAGATATAAGAAGCAGGAAGAAACATGTGCTTGATGCGGTAAAGCTAGGGAAACGATGGAGCAAGTTTTATTACAATGTGAGGATATCTGCCCAGCGGTCGATTTAGGCACCACTGGCCTCCTTGAAGCCCTTGGGTTCAGCGAAAGCAGTAAAAAAATAAACATGTCCGCAATAGCGATTAGTAAGAGGCGATTGGAGGATTGGTGGAAGAAAAGTAGGGAAACGACGAAAGACGGAGACGTACAAAAGCAAAGTTCGCAATAGGGGGGTCAAAAAATTTGGTTATGGGAATCCAACATGATATTATTTTTTCCTTTTCTTTTTCTTTTTTTTCTTCTTAAGCTATGTAGGACACTAGGCAGTATAATAGCAATAGCTTCGTGACGCAACCCACCACCCCGTTCCAAAGGGGACGCTCATGACATCCGTCCATCCATTACGAAACCGAAACAGGATATGGAAACAGGATATCACCGTAGTCATATGCTGCTCGACTCACCTGTTCCACCCTCTCCTCAATATTTGGAATTAGATACACTTGATCTCTGGTGAGAGCGTTTAATTTCCAATTGTCTACTACGGGCCTTGGGTCTTTATCCGTAGCTAACACCAAGATCTTAAGTAAAGCATATTCGCTCTTGGAGGGCTTAATTACTTCTAATTCTAGCATGCGCTTCACTTCCTTGTAAAGGATTTCGCTTTGCCTAGGAGAGTATCGATGACACTTTGATTGCAATGGCTCTTCGGACGTCAGCTCAATATCGTGCTCAGTCAAATCAGTTCTGACCGGTCTGTTGACGAAACATTAATCAAACTCTGCTATAATTTTGCCGAGGTCAGACAACTGGGATTCCTTTAGTTGTTCTCTCTTGTCACTCCTCTATACAGGAGTTCTTGAGCGCTGCTTCCCCCTCCACTTAGACAAGCTAGTCTGTGCTTCATATGTCTGTCATATGTTCAGGAAGGTTTAAGGTCATATTCACCACTGCCTCTCTTTGCACGCAGCTTTGCATTATATTTATGCAGCATCTCTCTAGAAATGGTGTGGTGAGGACACTTGTGGACACGCTGCCTTGGTCACTTTGGATCTCGGAAGGGAATCCAACTCGGGAAAAGATCGACAACAGCGAATCCCGAACACTCTCCGATAGGAAAGTGTTGGGGATTCGCTGTTGTCGATCTTTTCCCGAGTTGGATTCTCTTCCGATGTCAGCTCACGCAGTGCAAGCACCTCTGGAAACCTCGTGGCTGGGCATAACATAGTTAGAATGTACCGGTACCCTGTCTCTGTCACGGGATGTGGCGCCAACTACTTATATTACTAACCGCTCAAATCGCTCGGTAATAATCGGTACTAACACCATCGGTGTTTTCCACCTATCCTGCGCCTTTCCGACTCGCTGGCATGTGTCGCAGGACCACACAAATTTCTCCGCGTCCTTAAAACATACAGGCCAATAATACTATTGTAAAAAAAGCCTTTGCTTTGTTTTTCTGCTTCCGAGGTGACACGACCCCGTACTGCCACGGGAAAGCCGCAACAAGTCTGCGCGATACTTTTCGGGAACGACTATAGTTGATCTCGCTCCAGTCCGCGCTTTTTTTATCCGTGTATACGCGATTCAACAGACCGTTTCTCAGCCGGAGATAATTATTGTTATTAGGTGGAGTACTTGTTCTCTGGCGCTCTGTGATCTCCTGAATGGTGGGGTCCTCCAGCTGCTCAGTGGCCAACTCTTTTCTATATCCACTTAGGAGTGTAGTGAAACTACTTGACACTGGCGGCAATAACGCATTCTCAACGATACCCTCGTTCTGCGGCTCGCGATACTGATTCTCCGGCTGACCGGTCTCGGGTGTCTCGTTATCGCGGTGGTCTGCAATGCTTTCATCCGTTTCCGCCACAGTCTCATCGGGTGTATCCTCCATAGTGCAACTCTCGGAAGTGAGTTGAGTTGCCCATTCTAGTGCCTTTGAAGGGGTTAATGTTTGTACAGCCTGGTCACCGAAAAAAAATGCCCCTCTCTCGTAATAACATGTCTGATCTGTTTGAGAACAAATACGGATAGCGTTCATAGAGCTTTCCTGAAACGGAAGCTTCGGCTGTTAGCTTACCGAAACTTTCTCAGAAGGCGAGCCTTGACCTTTTCGTAATTGTCGGTGTCCTCCCTGCTGAGCCGCGCAACAACCTCTACTGCCTCTCAGGGCAGGATCGTCAGTAGCCTCCGAGACCATGCGTCTCGCTCAAACGACAGTTTCTCGCACGCTCTTTCAAAATGTGCATAATACAGACTGATATCCCTTAATACCACATGTGGCTGCATGTACCTAGACATATTAAACTCTGCTTCCTTGTTGAGAAGAGGTACCGCTTTCTGTGGACAATTACCCGACCTGTTGCCTAACTCAAGTTCTAACTTGCGGAGTTCAGCCTCCCGCTCCAGTCTTTTTGCATCACGCTCCTGTCTTTTTTCTCCCTTTCCTACTCTTGCTGCTTACTGAGCTGCTCTTCCTTTTTTTTTGTTCGATGAGGCTCTATGCTTCACCGAGGTCCCAATCATCGGCCTACAAATCAATAATTGCCTGTCTGATCATGGTATCTCGCGCCACACCCTTTGTATCTATGCCGACTTCTTCGCACAACAGCAACAGGTCCGGCTTCTGCTGCCTCTTCAAGTCCATGATCCATAAGAGCGCCGGATACTTCCAAAACAACAATACGAAAGTGCATAACCCCTAGGCTTTCAGCAGAGCTACCTACCAGTTCTGAAATCTAACCTTATTTTAGAACCTGGTTGACATCAAAAGAAAAACCAAGCACTCATCCACACGTGATCGATGTCTCGAGACAGCTGCTCTCTCGCTGGCCGATCATAGTTGCCGCTCGTAGCTTCAGATCTCGCCGCTGGTCACCAGTTGTTGCGGCGCTAGGTTATGTCTCGAACCCGGCTCCATATGGTAGCGTGGCGGAGGCTTCGGATTGAAGAAATAAGAAGCTCGGAACTTGGGAAAAGGAAAATAAACAGATTTACTAGCACTTGAACGAAAGTTATGTACACAATCGAATGGGAAAAACAGAAAAAAATCAAGAGTTCAGGAAGGGGCGTCGGGATGAGCCTCGTTTCCATGGCCCAGAGCAGCTTCTTTTCTCTCGGCACTGTCATTATAACACCTCTGTTCAAAAACTCCCTCCTGGCGGTAGTCAATCACACACAGGTCACCACACACCGGGACGACAGCGAATCAAGACGCGCATACAACACTGTCACAGACGGAATATCGGACCGCCGACCCTTTCCCCCCTAAGTTCCAGCGCGTGCAAAGGCGGAGTTAGGATCTGGCCGTGGGAATGGGAGAAGAGGTCTTTTACTCCCAACTAGTCTTCTCCGCTGCTATTTAATATAGGGTAGGCACCAGTTCATGGCGGCTTTCTCCCGGCACACATCCGCGAGCCCTTCGCGTCGTCTCGGCCTCCCTTGGAGTGGCAACTCTTTCTTCCCTTTGTTGAGCTTCTTCTCTGACAAGGAGGGCTCGTTAGGGGAAAATTAGCAGCGCCCAGCGTCACGTGGAAATTGTCTTCCAACTATCTTTCCAGCGTGGCTCTCGCATTGTAGTCTTGCGTGTGGTCAACAGCATGTTGTCTACAGTGGCCATAACAGCACATGTCGGCATCATTCGCTGTAATAGGTTCATGTATGGGTTCTCCGATTTTTGAAGGGTTTTCGCCACGCTCGCATTCAGCAATATATTTTACTTTTATATCTCTGTTTAAAGAAAACTGCTAAGACTGCTGTTTAGAGAAATAGGGCCGTAGTTCTGTTTTCATTTTCTGCAAGTTGATTTCTCAGTTGACCGACTTCATTTGATAGCATTTCATTTTGTGATTTCAGTTCCGCGTTTTCTTTCTCAAGACGCGTGCAGGGAGGTCATCTATTCAGCATTTTTGATGAAAAATTAAGTCAAGACTGGTTGGTAGATCACGGCGCTCTTTTCGCAGTTGCTTTCTAGGGCGGAGTGCACGTCGCCTAATTTCTCTCGAATTTTCTTGAAAAACCTCGCTAGGTCTGTGAGCGCCATGCTAGCACGCAGTACAAGCACACTACGGCAGCAGCAGGGGCAGCAGTATCCGCAGCTGCATACATATAGGTATTACGCCAATGCCAAGTCTGACTAAGATGGAAAGTTCAAATATGTGTTTCAGAACTTGACCGCCTGGCTGCCACTGCTACCAAAGCGTGATGGATAACGCTCGATGCAGCTCGAGCTTGACAGTCGTCCAGATGGCGCTCATGTCAGCTCCTGATCTCGCGCTGGACGGCTATCTTCCAGCGATGGTACGGGTTGTCGCAGAAGCGAGATGTTGGAAAGTTCAAATAGAGGCTTCAAAACTTGACTGCCCGGATCTGCCGCTGCTGCCGAAAGCTGACATCGCCTGGCGCAGCAACAAATGGTTACCGCCACCGCTGGGAGAAAATAACACGCATTGTTGAACTTCGATAAGCATTCGAATTAGCGCTTTATCTTTTATTTTTGTTATAGCGCAGGCAAAACGGCAATAACATTGAAAAGCACACCACACAAAACAGAGCATGCATGTATGCTTAATGTGGTTTCCTGTGCGCCTGCCCTTCTACCTGCGCGACAGCAAAGTAGATGCCGTTACAACAAGCCCTACGTAGCTACCCTCAGCGCTACGTCCTCCCCACGCAAGCGCGACTGATACGATCGAGCAACTTCACTTTCCGTAACTGCGATGTCAAAAGTGACATAGTAGACGGTGACTGGGAGTTTTCTTTCTGCGCCTGGAATCAAAGAGCAGGCGAGCGATCGCTAGACCAATTGCAACATTTTTGTCCGGGCCTACGCGAGATAAATTTTCATCTGTGCTTTAAGTAATCGGAAAACCATTCACAAGTTATCAGATCAGCGCTGGCGACAAGAATGACTTAGTCGGAAACAACCACCGTGGTCGGAGCAGGTCGCAAACAACCATTTTCGGCGCGCGCGCACGCGCTCGTTCCCGAGCGAAGTTGTTGCACATGCAGTTAACGACAAGAGGCGCACGACCGTAACCGCCTTTCGAATCTACCGCCCTACGGGCTGGGATATAAAGGGGAAAAGCAAACATCGGTCTGCTGCATTCGCCGACATCTGCCGGTCAGTCCTCGCACTATTACGATTGCAACGCAGACAGAACGCACATAGAAAATGTATGCTTGTACTGCCTCTGCTGCTCTAACCAAAGTGTTGTGTCGTCTACCAACTTACGGTTCACCGTCGTGACCGAAATAGCGGCTGCCTGAGCCGTTCCTGCACCGCCGTGGTCATTGTAAACAAGCGAGGAAATGCGGATCAGAAGGCAATTATGGCGTAAGCAATTATGGCGGCGCCCCTGGATATATACGGTGCTGTAAAAGGCGTATAGTCTTTGTGTGGTGAGAAACGCCCTGCGCAACTCGTTTTCGCCTGAGCGTATATTTTGTACCGATGGAGAATGTCTGGCTGCCAACTACCACAAAAACGGGTGAAAGAGCCAAGGAAAGGAATTCGGTTTAAACTGTCTTCGAGAGCTGGACAAACTGGAGGATGCTAGAGCCACTAGGCTCTACAGTTTTATGTTTCTATACACTCACTCTCTGTCTTTTTTTCAGGGCCACGAAACTTATCATACCTAAGTGATGCGAACGAAGGCTCTTAGCAACGTATCAAGACAACCAAGGAGCATTCTAGTCTAAATACAAAGAACTTCGACAAACCAGTAGCCTGCACGAATTGACAAACTACGTTTGCCTAGGGGCAATTTTAGCGTTTGTGTACTAATAGGGCTACGTTTTCAAAGCTATTGGTGATTTTTGTTGGTACTTTCTGGCAGCCCTGGGGCCAGATAACGTAAAACTATTCCAATCTGTTTTTATTTCAAATCACCCATTAGCCCTCCGTGATAGGTCAAAATGACTCGGGCTCTGCCCACATGGGTGTGGCACCCGCCCTAATTGGCTGGACCCGAACCACTTTGCACTTTATATAATAATTCGGTGGTTCTACGTGCCAAAAGCCCGGGCGAATTGTAAGGCGCGATATAGACTAAAAGACATACCCAAAAGGAGATAATTTGTTTCCGTTGCATCAACACTTTTCGTTCGTCATGTATACTTGAGAAATATTGTTGCGTAAGTTGCCAAGCTACCTTGACCGACAATGAGTATTTCCAAAGATATAGTATGCATAAAGAGTCAAATTTCGTTGTTGACGGACTAGCAGCAATATAATCTGGAATATACGGTGGCACCAAGTGTGTCCGCTACGCGTATATGTACAGGCAGTAAATTGGACAACCTTTTTGTGCTTTGGTGTTTGTTTCCTTTCCCCACAGCCCTCCCCCCTCTTTTGAGCCGTCACGAAGAGTCTTCATGATGTGTTGCCGTGAAAACTGGGAGCACCACAGACAGCCAAAAAGAGAAGTCCTCGTGCTGAGGCTTAAGTGCGAAAGCAGTCCATCGTCTAACTTATAGAATAGTTGTAGTTTCGCATGACTTGACCTTGGCTGGCCCGTTACACCATTGCGAAATGAAGCAGATTATGGCTCGAAGCTCAGGATCACGGCGTTGCACGCCTCTTAGGTCTTCCAATGAGCTCGCACTGACTGTGCAGTGTCACAAGAAATGGCATCTTGACGATTTGCACCACTTCCATGAACAATTGTAAAGTAATACAATTGGATATGGAGGAACCAGCGCGCCAATTTAGAAGTCAAGTGTTTCTTTGAAGGCGGCTAGACCAGTGTCTTGTTGTTGGTAACTACAGTGGAATGGCGTCTGTACAAATATGGGCAAAACTTCTGGGCGACCCAGACTATAGGCATGCACTCAGCTCTGATAAATGGCGCCGCCGCTCAACATCCGATGGCTGGCGGCTTGAGTGTGAGAGAACCCTTCGGTCGTCTGACGAATCCTCTTGAAAATGTATAGACAGGCCTAGACCATTTCGGCTGAAGTCTGTTTGGAGCTGCAAGAAGGCTGATTCGTTAAAATGGGCCAGAGTCGGTGGCTGCCGTGATGATCGCTTGATATCTGCAAGTGCATGCTGTTGCTCTGGACCCAGAAAAACACGAAATGTTTTTCTTCGGTAGCGGTGCGCTGCGGGTGTCCGCAAGATTAACTAGTAAAAGAGGCGCATTCGATACAATTATTTAGTTTGTTCGCCTTGCACGGCGCCACGTACTGATTCAACGGGAGTAATTTTTCATCGTCTGGATGAAGACCTTTCTTATCGACCACGTGTCCCAATTAGATTACTTCATGAAGGCCAAAAGAACACCTTTAGGGCATTGGAGGACGACCACCCATTTTCAGCGCCTTTAATACCAACTGGAGGCGTTGTTTGTGTTTTTGAAGAGACGCGGCGAATACGATCGCATTGTCGAAATAAGCGAGTGCAATAGACCACTTCATGTATCTCGATACCTTGTCCATGAGACGCTGAGATGTAGCCGGGGCGTTGGAAAGGCCAACAGAAGGCGGTTAAAGTGGGACAGGCCATCCGGTGTCACAAATGTGTTTTTTTAAACGTCTTCTCGGTCCATTGGCGCTTGTCAATTACGCCACAGCAGGTCCAACGCCGAAAAATAGCCCGCTGCCTTGAGGCATTCCAGTGGGTCGTCAAGGCGTGTCAGGAAGTATACGTCGGGGCGCGTTATGCTGTTGAGTTTCTGGTGGTCGATGCAGGATTTATGATGCCATTCTTTTATTGCGATAGCAATCATATGAACACTCCAGGCGCATTTCTGCCGTCGGCGTCGCCGTGATGTTTTGTATGAAGTCCGAGGGCGATAAAATCGTCACCGCGCGCCGTATGTTGTATGTGCGCGCGAGGGTGAGCCGGCGATCGCGGCTCCATCGCACTCGCAACGGACGAAAGCGGAGAGGAAGCGTGCCGCCTTCCGCAGCACGCGTGGCTTCTGGGGAAGGGTACAGAGATGGGACGCGTTCTACTCCGGGCGGCCTGGGCGGCGACTTTGCAATTGCTAAGCAGCGCAGCGGGGCGTGGCATTTCAGGAATCGCCATACGAATCGCATAGGCTAAAGGTACGTCGGACAGACTTTCTCACGCCTGCGGCGCTCGTGCTCAGTCAGTCATGCGGGATTACAGCTTTCTCGCACTTTGTGACCGTCTATACCTTCAAAATAACTAGTTTTCCCGGGGGAGCAGTAGGGACCATAGTAGGGACCGGACCTTCTCTCCTGGAACAGTATCTTCACTCGCGCCAGGCTAAAGATACGTCGGACGTACCTCCATTGTTTCCGTTTCTCTAGCTCCGCGGCTCCCGCCTTCCAATTTGCGCACATGTTTGGGCAGGAAGACGCTTCTTTTACTCAAAGGGGACCATTCAAGAACACTCCTGAAAAGTCAATGACAGTAGCGTACGTAAAAGCCGGGCACCCCAGGCCACCTTCCGCATTCTTGTTGTCACCGTTGGCGTCGTCGTGATGTTCCGTGTAAAGTCCAAGGGCGACAACACCGTCGCCACGCGTCGCATGCTGTATATGTGCGCGTGAAAGCACGCGAGGGCAGCCGACAATCGAAGCTCAAGCTCGCGTGCGCGAAGGAGAAAGTGAAGAAAGGCTGTGCGGCGGGATAGGAGGGAGGTCGCCCTTCTAAAGTAGCCATCTTCGCTGTCTCGTATAGGGCCGCTATGCAGGCAACCGCTTCTTGAGGGGCGAGTCACGCTGCTTTAACGACAGCGGCTTAGAGAAATTACGTTGGCTACTTTCTCGTGGCGTCAGAAAAAAAAAAAGGAGCTCAATGTTTACAAATGCTTAACTCGCCACTTAACATACATATTGCAATTCTGTAAACGGCATCCGTTAGAGCATCTAAAGCGGATTTTTTTTAATGAACACACCGCTTACGTAAATTTGGTACGATGCTTACAAAAATTCTCAAGAAGTCCTACTCAGATATTAGTGTTACATTTCAGAGTAGTGTAACTACATCAGTTTTCTTCACTTTAGATGTTATATTTGGTGCAGTTTACATAATTGCGATGCCATAATTGAGTGCGGAGTTACAGAGTTGTTAACTTGAGAGTTTCATTTGATTTAATTCTGCAATTTTTGAACAATCTTTATAACAAGTCGGCGGCCTAAATAAAGAAAAAGAATATGCTATCTATGGCGACTATACTATAAGGTTTTCTCTTAAATGTAACGAACTTCTTTCGACTAGTACAATAGGGTTTATCCGTTCTCACCTAGGTAGGAGTCCTTAAGTTAAATCTTTATCTTAAGCCGACCAACGCGTCTTGGACGAGTGCCGATTGCACAAGATTTAGCAGTTGAAATGGCTGGCCAGAAAAAAAAAAACCTCGCACACTCATACCAATATTACTTGAACTTCACGAAACTCATTCCATGGGTGCACTGCGATGTTTTTCGAAGAATAGGAGAATGCTTCTTCCAACTTTCCACTCCTCGGTCACTTTAGCGGAGCGATTTGCAGTAAGCGTTCCTCCAGCCACAGTGCAAGGAGCATGGCGCTCATACGTCGTGAGAAAGCCAGGCATCAACAGTGAAGAGTTAAACGTACCGAGCTAGCTATCACCGCCGTAGGAAGAAGCGTCAGCAGTAGTATCTTCAAAAGCAACAAGCGCCGCTCGAGTGACTAGCGTCTGAGCTTAGTCCGCACTAGTCGCGTATATAGACTGGTAGCATCCTGCAACCATGTGGTACATGCGCACTTGCTTGTTGTGATTTATTTCTTTGTTCCTGCGGCGCTCACCAGCCTGAACTTTTGCGGTCACCTAGATGTGTTAAGAAAATTATATATGTGAAAAATTCTTTAAAAGCTTTTTGCTTTTGATAGCATTTCTGGTCTCCTTTGTAGTAACAAAGGAAACAAACCTGCTTCGAAAACGAGAATATATGCAACACAAAAGTTAAAAAGCAATTCTAGCGATATTTCTGAAATGTACTGCTGACTTATCGATAAAATTTTCCATGATGGCGGCACAAATGATCGTCGACATTTTGTTCGACGGCGTCACAGTGCGACGATCACGACGGTGTGGCGTGGACGGAATGACGGCCATGAAAATGACGACAGCACGACGACAATGGCAGCGTGACCATGAGTTGGCGTGATCACAACAGAATCAAGAGAGCATGACAGTGACTTTGTCATGGCGGAAACCGATCTACGACAATGAATGGCATGTGAAAGGGCTGCATCGCCCAAGCGTATATTCTTGTACCAAAATCGCCCGCGCTGTTTGCATCCTTTTGTACTCCTTCCACGTTTATTTGCATAATTTGTTGCCTTACTTTTGTACGTCACGGCGATTTGCGTAACCTGCATTTGGATGTGAAGATTCTTGTTGTCCCTATTGGCTTCCTATCCGTGCCTTCTCCTCCGCTCGTTTATTCCACGAAGGCCAGACACTCCTCCGACTGTTGGCGTTAAAAGTCGGGGAGATCCCACGTACAGCGGGAGTTCCTCTAAGCCGAAGTCTGGTGAGCCGGCGAAACGAAGCTGTGCATCTCGAATAGGGAAGCGCGCAGCGCACTTTGTCGGCGAACGTGCACGCAGCAACTAAGTTCGATAGATTTCGTGCGAGAGCAGGTGTCACTTTTGGTTGTTTCCAGATTGGGCTGTTAATAGCAAAAGTGGCTTGCTTCTACGCCACTATCACGCCTTAAATTTTGATTCGGCTACGTGAGTATATTCGAGCCGCTTTTTATCCTTGTATGGGACGTAGTTATTCAAGTGGAACTTGCTGCCTCGCTGCCGCGCATAAATCGAGATGATGGTGCAGGCCACTCAAAATTCTCCATGCCCTACAGAGCATTCAAGGCCAAGCCCTTCGAACATGTCGGGGGCTACCTCGAAATGCTTCAACCATGGCAACAATTGCCACCGCGAGAGACCACCCAATAATGACTTATGTAGCTATCGACGCACTCCGGGCGCATGTTCGTCATATATCCAGAGTCCCTGACCACCATCTCGCTCGCTTGCCTGAGAAAAGACCCAAGGCAGCGTTCTCCAGATCAATTACGGCTAACCGGCACTCTATGTCTTTGAGGCACTCACCCGCAACAAGAACGCCATCCCCTCTGTGGTGCTTGAATAAGCCTCCTGTGTAACTTGCTATTCCAGGAATGGTGAAAAAAGCTAGCCTGACCACCACGGCTCTCAAGCAGAACACATTGGAACTTTTGCATTGTTCATACGCTAACCGAATCCATGTTTACACGGATGGTTCCGTCTCGGAAAATTCGACGGGCGCCGTTGCTCTGCCATCTCAATCGGTCGTCATGAAGTTTAAGACTTCACACGTAACGACATCTACAGGTTCCGATCTGGCCGCTCTTCGCGCTGCTGTCGAATACATTGAAGAAGAACCGCCCAACAAATGGGCAATATTTTGTGATTCGAAAGCAGCCCTCCAGAGATTGCGAAGTTTACGACGTGGCAATTATGAACAGCTGGCGTCACAACTTGCTGGTGTCATAACAGTGGCTGCCGGCACATTGTGGCGTCGTTGGTAATCACCTCGCCGATGACGCTGCCCGACGTGCCCAGGCTGCCGCACCGACACTCCTTATACCTTTATCGAGAGTCGACGCTGCAAGAGAGCTTCGCAGTCTCGCTCGTACCATCACGTTAAGTTACTGGAATACACCACAGAACTCTAAGTGTCGTTTATACAGCCTCGACCCATCACTGAAGCTTAAATTACCAGCGAACCTTCCACGACGTGACGCAACACTGCTGTGTCGGCTGTGGGTAGGAGTAGCATTCACCAACTCCTACAGCTATCGTATTGGAATGGCGGATTCACCAATGTGCGCTAAGTGCAAGTGTGAAGAGACCATCAGTCATGTTCTGTGCCACTGTTCTCGCTTCGATAATCAACGTCAGACTCTCCAGTACGCCTTGAATAGACTGGATGACAGGCATTTACGGAAGCGAAGATCTTGGGAGCCTGGCCTCGCAGTTCATTAGCCCAGAAACCAGTTCGAGCGCTTTTTCACTACCTGAAGGCAACAGACGAGTGGACGACTATAGACTTCCTACACCCAAGTTCTCTCTCTTACGGTCTCTCTCTCTTGGGTTCTTTCACTTCCCATTCCCTTCCCCATGTGTAGGGTAGCAAACTGGACTCAGTCTGGTTAACCTCCCTGCCTTTCCTTCTTCCCTTCTTTCTCTCTCTCTCTAGGCCGTTCAATTGTGGCTTCGCTACTCTCATTCCCAAGCTCTCTAAATATTTAACTTGGATGCAGTGTGATCTATTGGTGTGTCAAATGCTCGGCAAGGAGTTCGATAGAAAGATCGGCCAGGCAAGCGTTTCACTGGAGACGGGGAGGAAGAGGGGCCCAGCACTGCTCTTCCTGCTGCTGGGTAAACAATTTTTGTCATTTCTCTCCTGTGCAGTATGATCCATTAGTTTTAATAGAGATGAGAATAGCTTTTGGGCATTGGTTATTCATCGTAATACAGAAAACATACCGCAGTAAGGAGAGAGGACCATTCGAGACAGGAGAATATATCTGTTCTGTCTCGACTCTACTTTTATACTTAGTGCGCTATACTTTCTGTATTACGATGCATTTTCATGGAGTCTCGGCATATGTAGCGCGTCGTTGACTTAGCTCGTTTCCTTTTGCCTTGTTTACGCCGAGCAGCTGTGTAACCGCGGGCAATGTCAGATTGACTCAATGACCCACACCTAAACATTTATAGTGCTATTTGAATGATAATCGCCGTAAATACATACCGCAACAATTTTAATGTTGTAAATCAAGCAGAATATTTCGTGGTTTGCTTTTCTTGTGAAAATCTAATATGATACCCCATATGATTCCACGAAGACAGACATCGTAAAGGAGAAGACGAAAACGACATCATTCGATGATTGTTTCACACATCCTTTTTTAAAGATATAAATAGGGTGCCCTACCTCAGGCCCAAACTCAGCAACGCTAACATAAGCGTCGTCTATTTTCACACTGTACGCATGTGTATACTGATAATCACGCAATAAAGGGCGGCCTGAAGGTATTCATTTTATTAATTATTGCAATAACAATTATATGGACACTCCAGACACATTCCTGCCGTCGATGTCGACGTCGCCGTGAGGTTCCGTATAAAGTCCATGGGCGATAAAATCGTCGCTGCGGTCTGTATGCTGTATGTGCAAATGAGAGCATGCGAGGGTGAGCCGGCGAACGCGGCACATTCTCGCATGTGCTACGGCGTCCGCTATTTGCGTGGCCAACGCCGTGGTATACGCCGCCGTTGTCTCCACTGTGCACGGAGCGGCGGGCGAGGAGGACACCGAGGCACCCTAGCAGCCGCCGGAGAAGAACGCCCCTCCTCACTCGCCTCACCCCCCTGCCTCGCGCGCCACAGGAGAAGGAGCGCATTTGGGCCACGTTACTCGCTCACCCATGCCTCACCCTCACACGCTTTCACTCATACGGAACCTAAGGGAGACGGTGACGGCGACGGAAGAAATGCGCCTGGAGGGTCCATATAATTGCTATCGCAATAAAGGTTTCTTTGAGCATCGTTACCTACCCAGTCCAAAGTGGCGCATGTTGGCATGGAAGAGTTTTGTTGAAGAGGGGCACGTATGCACACATTGCTACATATTGTTACACGCGAAGGAGACCGTTTAGAACCCTTACGGATGAAGGGGACCGGTTACTTTAGGTCGCGAAGGTGAGCGCAAGAGCGGCCAGTTGGTTAATCAACTGAGCGTCGTCCTCTTCTTTCTTCCTTCCCTCGGGACCGCAAGCACGTTCACTGGTCTTCATTTTCTTCATGCGTAACAATATTCAGTGGCTCAAGTTGGAACGATGATTGGTTTCGAGCCCTGTTACCTCAACACAGAAGTTCGACGCGCCATCCATCCGACCAAGCACTACCCAGAGGCTCAGATAGGCGGAAAATAGGTAAATACAAGCTTACATAGATAGGTAGATACATAGCCTCCGGAAATTGCGTGAAGCTCCTTCTAACACATCAAATAAATGTTAGAGAAGCCACAGAATAAGACGTTTAAAAGAGATAAAGACAGAAATATCGGGCGGGAAAAGCGAGGAGGTTAACGAGATGAGATTCTTGTTTTGTACGCTGCTCTGAGGGAAGGGTAACGGAAACTGAAAGATGAAAAGAATAGCAGAGAGATAAAAGCAAACGCACGAAAAAAAAAATACAGGAGGTTGGGAACGTCCGGGAGAACTATAGCCTTTCTAACAGATAACTCGAACACAGAAACACCAAGAGTGCCTTGACCGCCTTGTGGTGTGACGATTGTATGCGCCGACCTTCCAGGACTGTCTACTCCGAAAAGCCTATACGGGCTGTAGAAATAAAATGGACACACTAGCATTATTATTCATTCAATATAATTTAATTTTACATATGTAAAACACACAATGCTTCCAAAACTGGTTGTACTCGTAGGCTTAAGTTAGATGCGGGTTGACTGTAATGGTAATAGTCTGTCAAATACTGGGGCTGACAATATACAATATCGTCACAGGAAACAACTTTCAGAATTAAATATATCGCATGATTACACACATATTATTAACAGTTTAGAAATAACAACCAGGTAAACATAAAATAGAAAAGCAAGAAAAATTACATATTGCATTTTAGATAATGCATAAAGATGCGCTCAACAAATTAAGATTAGCACAAGCACTGAAAACACAAAAAACGTAAAGAAAGTGTCGATCTATACATTTGCACGCAGTACTCAGGGACTCTTGTGAGTGGGTTCATGTCACAATGAATAAGAGAATGTATTATGGTATCTTTAAGATTGCAATTATAAGAGTACTGGCATCTTGAGCATTAGCATTAAGATGTTTTACTTAGCGATATAATATATTTGGTAAGCAGATGAATGTTGTTCATTGTACCGTGGAAACTTAGCAGGGTTGTTCGCCTGCCTTATTTCTACCGGTAGTTTATACATAATTTTAGGCCCAGCAAATTTAATGAAACACTCACCGTAAGCATTCTTAGGAAGCGGAAGACAAATACCCAAGATGTGGTTTGTGGTCTCACCAGAGGATGAGTAAAAGGAAATTTAAGTACAAGGCTATTTTCTACAACACTGTCAACGCATGCGACAATGTTTAGCTTATGTGATATAATATAAAACAACGTATTCGTACTATCAAAAAAAAAGAAAAAAAAGGTCGCACTAGCTCATTAATCACGACTGAGTAGCTCGACTCAGCACTCGCTTCGGTAGTTGGCGGACCTGTTGAAGATATGTATAGTAAGTCGCACAGCAAGACTCGTTGCAGTACGTGAGATGACTGTGGATGAATACTTGATAGAAAACAGTCTTTATGTCTCTATTGTGTCGCGCTTTCGAGAGCGCGTAGCATCCCCACGCCAGCTTTGTGCATAGTGCGCTGATTGGTCTTGACATGCAGGTTTTTACGAAATACCACGCCGAGATTTCGAAATGAACTATATGTGATGTTATTGTATACAGGATCGCTCTAGTAAGAGACAGAAGCAGCACGCAGAAGCACAAACACACATAAGACTTGTATTGGACATACTTAACAGATTAAAACGGCACAAACGCGACAGTTCCCCAAAATACATTCTAGAAGACATGCAGCTATATATATGGATTAGTCCAACGTAATCTGCCTACAGTTCATGCGGAAAGAGGTGTCGCCATGTCGGAGACGTCGTGGGACCAGTGTCGGACAGCAGGGTCGGACAGCAGGGTCGGACAGCAGGGTCGGACAGCAGAGTCGGACAGCAGTGTCGGACAGCAGTGTCGGACAGCAGTGTCGGACAGCAGTGTCGGACAGCAGTGTCGGACAGTAGTGTCGGACAGCAGGGTCGGACAGCAGGGTCGGACCACCTCGTGGGGCTCAGGTGGCCCTGCGCCACAGTCGATCTACCGAAGCCTCCGCGTCCCCGGTTTCCTGCCTGCGGGGGTTGCGCTCGGTAGCACATAGCAGCAGCCACCGGGTCACGTCCATAGCTGGCAGGGTAGACCTGTGGCCGTTCACCCGAACTCTCGTTCAGACAGGCTCAGGACCGCCAGCCCTCCTGGACCAGTTGTCCAGCGGAAGAACTGGGCGAGGTAGCCTCTCAGCTGGTGACAGCGTTGATTTGGGTGCAGACGTAGGGATGCGGGCGGCGATAGCTCCTATGGGTCGGACACCCAGAGAGGAAGCTCTTTTCCCTCGAACGCCGAACCTAGCGCACTGCTCACGCCACGCTTTTCGAGGCGCCACTCTCGACGCTCACAAATCCGTGTCGATGATGATGATAATGATGGGGGCCCTTTCGCACATACCCACTCACGGGTATTTGCCAAGAGTCGGTGTCCTTTTCGCCACCGCACGGCGCACTGCCTTCATGTGTTTATGTTTCCCACTTCGGCGTACCATATATTATCACACTATACTCGCCTAAAGTAGTATCAGTTATTGATATAGCAAGCATATTGGAAGCTGGGTTCCGCTACGTGTTCGGAATACAGCCTATTTAGCCTGTTTAACATTATTGTGAGTTTGTTGATTAAGAAACGTTGACAGACGCTTCCCTCAACTTCTAAATCATACGTGTTGTTGGCTGTAACCGCAATGCCAGTGTCGCCGGCATGCGCAAGGATTTCGCTTAACATAATGTTGGTCGTATACGTTTATTGAGACAATAACATTGACCCGAGGACGCAGGATCCTGGTGGGAACCACGTGCAAACATTCTGGGATGATGACGTGATGTTGTTCGTGCACTCTAATAGTATTCTGTAAAAAATACCAATGGCGTCCCACAGAATCTGCAATGCTGTAATTTGTTTTGAAGTATAGTGTGCTGAACATTGTGGAAGGCCTTTTTAGGTGCAAGATAATGACTATATTAAGAATATTACCTTGTGAAGCAGCGTTAATAATCTTTATCAATGCCAACACTCTAAACAGTTAGAATACTTTTGTCGAAACCGATGCTGCCTCGGACACAAACCTTTTAATTAGCAATAAATTTATAGAACCATGCTGCAGGAATCGTTTCAAATGTGCTGGTAATAAATGTGAGCATGGATATTATTGGCCTGGAGTTACAAATTAAAAGTCAGGGTGATCTATACATTTGAATATAACAACAACCTTAGCTGTCTTTAACGGGGAAATGATAACCACCGCCATTCAAGGATGATTAAGCAAGCGACGTAAGAGATAGGTATGTTTTGTTTAATCGGGTAAACAGTAACACCATCTAGTCTGAAGGCTTCACAGGGTGATACATTACGGTAAACGCGTTGTCCTAAAGTTGAACGGCATGCATGACAACAGCGTTAGGAGCAGGACACTGAGAAAAATATATATTGTCGCAATCACGTACATACCTGCCAGTTAATTGTAGCAAAGATGTAAACAACGACAGCAAAGACGAGACGACAAACTAGCGCTCGTCTGTCCTCGCGTCTTTTCTGTCGTTGTGCATATCAGCGCTAAAATTCCCCACTATACCATGCCAACAAGCCCAAACAGTCACATAACATGCCTGCTGCCAACTCTCCTAAATTTTTCGCAGAGTTTAAGAATTTGGGATCGTTTTACGATTTTACGAATGCTGCGTAAAGTTAGTTTTATGAAAAATGCTGTTCGCGAAAAAGTTTCGCTGGCAGTTCTCCGAACCATCCGTTGGAAGTTTTGCTATGGTGTAAGAGTGCAGGAGAGGTGTTCGCTTTGAGCAAGTTGGTACAGACAAGTTCTTGGAGCAGCCGAAAGATGCAATATCAAAGTCGCTGAAAGACTTGTTTGATATAACATACGACGCGTTTCTTGTCAGTCTCAGGTGTTGAAACTTTGTGGCTACTGCAGCTTGTGTGCTGTGCCCTAAGCTAAATCACCGTTAACGAAGTACAGTCGCATGCAATATGACTTGCAACACCCTTGCTCGGGGTCGAAGAAGCTCCAGGGCTGCGCGGCAGCTCTGACATGCGAAATAGAGATTTAATAAATACCACTAATTCAAGTTGTGCTTAGGTCTATAGCTTAGCCTGCATCTGCGCGTCCGTACAGTCTTGGAGCCCCTTCGACTACGGGCACCGGTGTTGCAGGTCATATTGCAGGTGACTGTACGTACGTATTCCACAAAAGTGTGTGCTCCAGGCAAGTGCTGTAGTTAGAATTTTTTTCAGAGGCCGGGCGGGGGGGGGGAGGGGGGAGGAGGAGTCACTCACTTGATCAAGGATAGCGAGGGTGATGGGGGAGATGGAGGCTAGGGAGGCTGCGGCATGCTAACCGAGAAATTTCGGGAGGGGCCATGTGCCCAGTGGGGTGTACGCACTGACCCCAGGCAAACATTAAATGAATACTTGCTACGTATTCCCCTTATCTCGTGCCGGAAGGATTTTTAATAATTTTAATGTTCGCACGTTGGCAGGTATGCTATCAGCAACTTGTAAGCTAAGGACGGGCTGATACACGCAAAGAATTTTCTGAAAGTTCACTACGATTTATGCATACGGTATCACGTAGCTGTACAGCCGCTATTTGGTAGGGGCCTGTGGCTTCGTCCAGCTGTCTATGTCGGGAGCTGTTTCAGCTGGTCTCCAGCATCATGTATTGCTGCGAATGAACTTTATTATTATTATTATTATTATTATTATTATTATTATTATTATTATTATTATTATTATTATTATTATTATTATTATTATTATTATTATTATTATTAAAGTATGCGTTGAAATTTTTTACACTGCGTTCATCAATAGCACTGGGATGAAGGATTTGTTTAGATGGTTTCCCGAAAACTTCATTCATAATCTCACACATTTTCATTGTGGTAAAACTTTTTTTTTCCGGCATGGTTTTGAAGTACACACCTGGCGTCGACAACGGTGTTCTATGATGGCGTCACAAATTATCGTCGTGTTGCCGTAGACCGCATAGCAGCGGGAAGATGACGACAGCGGTGTGATGATGACGGAATGGCGATGATGCATTTGATGGTGGCGCGACGACGACTACGGAGACGTGACGACAACGGAATAGTGACAGCGCAGAGACACTTGCACGACAACGGCTGCGCACGTGCGCAGAGAAGTCTCTTGCTCCCAGAGTTCGACTGGATTTGCATGCCGCAGACTCCTTTTCCATGACGATTCACCCTTAAAGAAAGTGGAGTGGTGGGCTGGGGGATGCTTGTGCCCATATGTATAATATATGGGTAAACGGCGACCGCATGGATTCGATCCGATGATCAACACTCTTAAACGTAAGTACACCCTTGGGGGTGTATATTTGCCACACAACAACAATCGTCATCTGTCTTGCTTGCGTTTCCTTCCTTGAAAACGCTGCGCTCGCTACTTTCCTGTCGACAATGTTCTGTCGTGCTGATAACGGGCATGCAGCTCGTGACTTGGAAGTATCGAGCTCGCAGCGTTAAAGAAAGGAAATGCGGACAAGACAGATGCCGATTATTGTTGTTTGGCAGAAGGGTGTAATTTTGCTTAAGAGTGTATCGCAGCTGAGGTGTACGCTCCCACTCTTAAAACGGCTGAAAAATTTGGGGTGGATATTTGTCCGACAACAATATTCGTAATCTGCCTTGTACGCGTTTCCTTTCTTGAAAACTCGGCGCTCGCTGCTTTCCTGTCGAGAATGCTGTATCATGCTGATATCATGCTGGTTCGTGACTTGAAAGTACCGTGCTCGCAGCGTTAAAGAAAGGAAATGCGGGCAAGACAGATGACAATTATCGTTGTGGGAGAAAATAAGCCCCAGAGGGTGAACATTTCTTAAGAATGCACAATAAACACATTAACACCTTTATGAGTGTATAAAATCTGTTTGGTTGTCCCATCGCTAACATCCTCACGTTTAAGGGGTAAGATCAAATAGTTGGCGCTGACCAATAAAGGTATCTTGTTTGCCGACTTTTTCAGGTACGAAAAAATGCAATAAATAAACCTTCAAAACTATAGCTGTCAAATTCTCTTGTCATATTTTTGTGCACCCAAGACTGTGAAAATTATTATTTGACAGTTTTCGACCACGCCTTTTCTCACCGCGCGTCCAGTTGGAGCTCGTTGCCGAGTTCTGTGAAAACATTTCATATCCTTAACGAAAGGGGTGTTACCCTTGGTACAAGCCAACATCCCTAATGGTGTAAAAAATTCTACAGTGACCACAACGCTGCGGCGACTCTTTCATCTCCTATAGTTTATACTACATGGAAGCCAGACACTCTTCCCATCATTGGCACTAAAACAACACAGATAATCCCACGCTCTGAGGGAGTTCCATGTTCTCAGCGAAGCTGGGGTGAGTCGGCAAGACTAACCGGCGCACCGATCAGGACAAGAGACGTGTGGCCGATATCGACGATGAAAGCGACGCGCAAGAGTCATCCAATGTGGCGGAGAAACGCCACACAGCGCCCACCATCATCCACAGCATGCAAACCTTCAGACGCCACATATCTCTCGCAACAGGTGCGGCGGGCCCGGGAGACAGCAAGAGCCGCAGGAGCCCTGGACTAAGGGCGCCTCCCGCACAAGCAGAAAGACACCTGCTTGTCCTTTCTTTTTAATAAATGTTTCTCCTCCTCCTCCTCCTCCTCTCTCGCACGGCAGCACGTGCGTCTCTGTTTTTTTTAGCTACATCAATTTTTTTAAAATATTGCCTATGGCAGATAGCACAATTCTAACCCTTGATCAATTAAAATCCCTGGATGAGAGAGACAGCGCTCTTTGGCCATACCTGGCCCTTGCGCCACTAAACAACACACATTCATTCAGGAATATAGGAAGACAGGGATGTTAACCAGTCGGGTCTGGTTGGCTACCCTACTCTGGAGGACGGGAGAAGGGGAAGAGAGAGAAGGTGTAGCGACGTGTACGGAAAGTACTCGAGTTAATGACGCTCGCGCAAACCAGACGTTCTGAGAAAGCACAAAAGTGCCTTCACTGCCTACTGAGCCGACGATCGCTGGGGACGGTGCTCTATAGTGCTGTCTGTTCACTCAGAGGACGATCATTCAATTTCTTCAATGTGTTGGACAAAGATTGTCATTGTGAAAAATTACTCGATGAAGCGGCCATTACTTCTACGAGAACTCAAAATTTTCAATTGAGTACTTGATGTAGTTGTGCTAACTACGATTTTAATTAATTACTTTACGTGACATATTTCAATCCATGAATTATATCCGGGGAGTTCGCACGGCGTATCCACTTGGAACGAATTCTCTGGACGGCACCAGTTCCGAGATATCAATTTTCAAAGTGTACAACAAAATGCATTGGCGTTTCAGTTACCTTTCAAATAAACCTCTGTTTTATGCGTTGAAACACGAAGGTAACTGGTGCGCCAATGCATTTCGGCGGACACTTTGGAAGTTAGTAAATCGGAACTAATGACGTCCAGAGAAATCGTTCCAAGTGGATACGCCGCGCGAACTCCCCAGATACAATTCACGGATTAAAATATGTGACGTAAAGTAATTAATTAAACCGTAATTAACATAACTACATTAATTATTCAATTGAACATTTTCAGTTCTCGTAGAAGCAGTGGCCGCTTCATCGAGTACTTTAGCTGAAAGGTTAGAATTGTGGAATCTCCCATAGACACTGTTTAAAAAATTTGTTGCAGCTAAAAAAAAAAAGAAAACAGAAACACCCTGTATAGTTGGCATACGGCGACAAACGTGGAACGCTACTCGGTTGCGTTAGAGTCCTTGCCTTTCTGGCGGTTGGGAAAGTCCGGCGGCCGACTATTACGAAAAAGAGTGAAGGAACCGGAGAAAGCTATTCGCTTTAAGATGTCTGCTAGAGCATGGCCAAAGTGGTGAGTAGTAGAGCCAGTAGAGAGTTTGTTTGTATACGCCCGCTGTAGTCACTATGGGACTAAGAAAATTATTCCACCTATAGCCATGGAATCGAGAGCTCACGGCGAAGTGTCACAGCAGTCAAGGTGTGTTTTAAGCGTACTTACCGAAATGAAGACACGTTCGTTAAACCTTAAGTCTGCAGAAATTGATAGCACTCTTTGGCTACCTTTTTTTTTCGCATGCGTTTGCCTAACGACATTTCTACACGTGTCTACAATTGTGGAAAAAGTTGCCGTTCAAACGCATCTCTGTGTCCGGAAGCGTTTAGGCGGTTTTACAGCGACGCTGTATATGACTGGGATATCGGGATTTCTGTGGCTCCGCAGACTAAATCCCAAACAATCACACATAGAGAGAGAAATTCAACAACACTGTACAATAATTTACACCCTTAAATAGTGCAGTGGTGCCGTGTCGAAATGCAGAAAGAAAGCAAGAAAATGCCGGGAGCCCAACAAATGGGCTACATTAAAAAGAGACGGGTCGCCGAACAGGCGAACTTCACATGCTGTTATGATTGGGGGTTCAATCCCATCGCTCGTGATCCGTTGTCAAGATTGGAGTCGGGCATGAATTAGAAGGTAGCTGGCCCATGCCGTCGTCCAACTTATCCGCGCTGAGGACGTTGATGAAGGGAAGGACTGCTTCTCATCGAGAAAGAGGAATATGGGTTTATTTACAGTATTTATCGGTCTAACATGACTGTTTGAGAAAGTACATCAGTCTAACATGACTTCTTGAGAGAGAGTGTCTTGAGCAGCCGTACAACAGTGGTTGTTAAACACTCGGTCCTCTCCCGATATCCAGGTGACGGAAACGGCCATCCAAGCACCGTAGCCGAGTTGACCAGGCACCGTAGGGGAGAACGAGGCACCGTAGGGGCATTTATTCCCCGAACTGCAGCGCGCCCGCCGGCCGGCCATTGTCTGGCGTCTTGGTCGGCGCGTGGGAAGGGGTGTCAGTAGGTGTTCCCGCGGCTCAGTAACAGTAGTTGGTCCGCCGAGCCCGTTTAGTTACCATGGCGACTTCGTTAAACTCGGCTCCAGCGAGGGAGAGTCGAGGACCCACGTATTGTTCACACACAGTTGACTTAGTCACGCCGTGGCTAGAGGTGTGCGGCGACGCTCCCGGAATGTTGCCGCCACTGTTGCAATTGGTTGGCAAAACTTGCACTGTAGCTGGCCGTTCTTAACAATGCGAAGCCGCTTCGGTGGCCTGTCTGGAGCATGACGCATGCGTATGGCGTGCCGATAGCTTGTTGCTAGGTAACGCAAGAAATATAAGTCGCGAAGTATAAGCTCACTTATACGCAAAACTTTTTTTAGTTTTAGCCGGAAAGAATAAAAAAAACATAAAATGTTGTCTGTAGGTTGCTTTCGCATTCTTTTTTTTTCGATGCTCGCGTCAACTAACGGATGGGAATAACACAAGGCGTGACGTGTTTCCTGTTGCCAGTTTTCGCCGTGTCCCCTCTTCACTGTAAAATAATTTACACCCTAAAAAGTGAAAAGGGTTGTAAATGTGTCTATAACTCACACCCCTAGGGTGTTATCTATATAACGGGCACCCTAAGGGTGTGAGTTGTAGACACATTTACACCCACGACACTCTGCCGACGCTAGGCGGAGAGCTCGGCGTCGGCACTGTTTGGATCCGACCTGCTGGTACGATCTGTTGGGAACTCGGCGCTGACGCCCGTGGTTGCACCTGGGTCGCAAGCCCCAAGGGTAGCGTTGGCCTGGCGGCCTGGGGTACAACTGGAAGCATCCGAAGGTCCCGGCAAAGCATGAGTCGACTGGTAACAACGAAACAACTTGTTTATTTTAACATCGCAAAGAGTTGGCGGTCAGGTTTGACCGTAGTAGAGAGACGGGAGAGCACTTCACTCAACAGAAGAAATCGGAGCCCTCCTTTTGGCGTCCGGGGGCAGCTGTTTTTATACTCTCGCAGTTGAGGGCAAGAAGGAACCCCTCAAAAGACGAGCACGTGAATGTACAATGGGCTAATGGTGACGCACACTGTCGTAGCGATGCCGTAGCACCATGTCGAGCACGATCTCGTAGCACCCTGTCGTGGCGCTGCCGGTCGGACACAATGACTGTAATGAGAGGATGGTCCCTGCTTTGGCATCGCCTGTTTCGGGCACAATGACTGGAACGAGATCCCTGCTTTGGCATCGCCTGTTTCGGGCACAATGACTGGAATGAGATCCCTGCTTTGGCATCGCCTGTTTCGGGCACAATGACTGGAATGCGATGATAATCCCTGCTTTCGCATCGCCTGGTTCTGGCACAATGACTGGAATGCGAGGATGATCCCTAGGCGGTCGCATCGCCGCAGTCGCGCCTGGAAACACCTGGCGATGAGTGTTGCGGCGACGACGATCGGGCCAAAATGTCTGCCGCCCCGCCGCAGTTGGCGCCGGCAAAACCACGTGTCGCAGGCGAAACGCAACAGACCGCCCCGCCGGGGGAAGGAGATCCCGATGGACAGGGGACTGCATCCGCTGTCCGGAGGGATGTCGCTCGATGATGCTCATAACCGAAGTCGGGCGTCCCTCGACGTTTCTTGAGCGCAGCGCACAGAGAAGGCCTCGTTCTCTTGTTCAGGTTCGCACGGGACACTGCAAAGTGACTTCGGGAGAGTTCACATTTTTGTTCTCGTTCCCGGCCAGCGTTAGAACTACGCTGAAACTCAACCGCTCAGTCAGCAAGCACGGCACAACCCTCACTAAGCCCTGCCAGGCTCTTTCCCCTTTTTATACCACTGCCTAGTTCCTTACAGTAGTCTAGCATCACTCAGAACGCGTCCACAAATTGAAAAATTGCACTAGAAAGCATATCATCACTTTGAAACACTAAACAAAAGCAATATGTTAAAAAAAAATCCTGCCTCAGGAAGAAAAACATCAGTAACAAACAATTTTGAGGCTGATTCCTACGTTAGGGGCTTCGACTTAAGCCATCGGCGTTACCGTTGAGACTCCCCTTTTTGTAACGCACCTCAAAGGAATATTGTTGTAAAGCGAGGCTCCAGCGCAGGAGGCGGCCATTTTTGGGAGAGATGGTCTGCAGCCATTGGAGAGGGCAGTGATCCGTCTCAATGATAAACCTCGAGCCGGCTAGATAGCATGACAATTTCTGAACGGCCCACACGAGACAAGCACACTCTTTCTCGGTGGCGCTATACGCCTGCTCACGACTGGACAGCTTACGACTAGCATACAGGACGGGGTGTTCTACTTCTCCATTTTCCCGTTGGCACAGTACAACGCCCATGCCTCGCTCACTAGCATCGCACTGAACAACGAACCCTTTGGAATAGTCTGGCGATCGTAGCACAGGCTGGCTTGTTAGGGCACTCTTTAGGGCGCTAAAAGCTCTTTCCTTTGTCTCGTCCCAGACGACTGTTTGAGGCTCTGTTTTTCTTAGAGCATCCGTCAGGGGAGCCGCGATATCAGAGTACCTAGGGATGTACCTCTGATAGTAGCCGGCGACACCCAAGAACGACCGAATATCGGTCTTGGTGCGCGGTTGCGGAAAGTCTCGCACAGCGGCCACTTTTATTTCAGAGGGGCGGCGACGACCCTGACCAATCACGTGACCGAGGTAGACAACCTCGGCCTGTGCTAACTGGCACTTAGGAGCCTTGACTGTCAAGCCCGCTTCGCGCAGGCGGGTTAGCACTGCCCGCAAGTGTGTCATATGCTCAGACCAGGATGCGGAGAATATCGCTACGTCGTCTAGATACGGTAAAGCGAATTCTTGCTGTCCCCGCAACACTTTATCCATGAGACTTGAAAAACAGTATGGCGCGTTCTTCAAACCAAAACTCAACACTTTAGGACGGAATGTTCCCATTGGTGAAATGAACGCCGCATACCTACTAGCCTCTTCTGTAAGTGGAACCTGCCAATAACCCCTGACAAGATCTAGGGTGGAAATAAACTGAGCGCTACTAACTTTCTCAAGGCGCTCCTCGATGTTAGGGATCGGATAAATTTGATCCTTAGTGATGGAATTAAGCCTGCGGTAGTCGACGCAAGGACGAGGTTCCTTGCCCGGTACCTCAACTAAAATCAAAGGGGAGGTATAATCACTCTCACCTGCCTCAATAACACCGAGCTGTAGCATTTTCTTTACCTCAGCCTCCATAATATCGCTCTGGCGGGGTGACACCCGATACGCCTTGGATCGTACTGGCTCTGTGGAGGTAAGTTCTATATCATGAGTAAGTACAGAAGTCCTACCAGGCCTCTCAGAGAACAGACCTTGAAACTCTTGTAATAGCTGGTGTAGTTCGGTTTTCTGCTCAGGCGACAGCGGTGCTTTACTGATAAGGTCACTAATGACTTGACCGGCGTCTTCCCTGTTCGTCACTGAGCCTAGTCCCGGAAGCTCGACCGGAAGCTCTTCAGGAACGTTTACCATCATGCACACCACTGCTTCCCTTTGTCTATAAGGTTTGAGCAGATTACAGTGGTAAACTTGCTGTGCTTTCCGCTTTCCTGGCAGACTTACCACGTAGTTAACGTCCGACAGTTTCTGAACAATTCGTGCTGGGCCCTCCCACTGCACGTCTAGTTTGTTGTTTAGCGATGTGCGCAATATCATGACCTCATCGCCAACCTCAAAACGACGGGCCCTGGCTGTCCGATCATAATAAACCTTGGCCCTCTGCTGGGCCTTTGTCATTGCTTCACCTGACAACTCCTGTGCCCTTCTTAAGCGTTCGAGGAGCTTAAGTACGTACTCCACCACGACTGGGTCGTCGCCCCTACCTTCCCACGATTCTCGAAGCATGCGAAGCGGAGATCGAAGCGAGCGACCGTACACCAGTTCAGCTGGCGAAAACCCCGTAGCCGCATGCGGCGCGGTCCTTAAAGCAAACATCACCCCAGGCAGACACAGCTCCCAGTCAGTTCGATGTTCAAAACACAACGCTCTCAACACGCGCTTCATGACGGAGTGGAGCTTCTCAACGGAATTCGACTGTGGGTGGTACACTGAGCTGTGTAACAGCTTTACCCCACACCTTTCGAGAAAAGTTGTCGTCAAAGCGCTAGTAAACACTGTGCCCTGGTCTGATTGGATTTCCGCAGGGAAACCAACTCGCGCAAATATGGACAGTAGTGCATTAACTATCTCAACTGAGCTGAGTTCTTTAAGCGGCACTGCTTCAGGGAACTTTGTCGCTGGGCAGATCACAGTCAAAATGTGTCTGTACCCCGTGGCTGTTACCGGCAGAGGTCCCACAGTATCAATAACGAGCCGTCTAAAAGGCTCCGTAATGATAGGTACCAATTTCAACGGCGCCCTCGATTTGTCCCCTGGTTTGCCCACCCGCTGACAAGTGTCACATGTCCTCACGAAATGGTCTGCGTCCCGAAAACACCCTGGCCAATAGTACTCTTGCAAGAGACGGTCCTTAGTTTTCTTAACTCCTAGGTGTCCGGACCACGAACCCCCATGTGACAAGCGCAACAGATCCTGACGATAGCATTGAGGCACGACCAGCTGATCGAACTCCACTCCTCGGCGGTCTAGATACTTCCGGTACAGGACTCCACCCCTTTCCACAAAACGCGCAGTTTTCCTGGCGATACCTTCTTTGACATTGCAGCGCACGTTTTCCAGGCTGCCATCCTTTTTTTGCTCGGCTATCAAAGCCGACCGGCTGACTTTTAGCAACCTATCAAGTCCGTCTGACGTAGGCGCGATGAGCAAATCAGTAGATAGCTCTTCTAACTTTCCCGTGTCGGGCATTTCCTCTCCAGTATCTGGCGCCTTTAACGTTACAGACTCAAGTTTATTCAGTTCGGGCGTGCTCGGAATATCAGCTTGCTGCGCCTCTGACCCTTTTTCGTTGTTTGATAACGTCGGCCCCGCAACTACCGCCTTTGCAGCGAGCTCCCGAACCTTCGATCTGGTTAAGGCCTGAACACTAGCTTCACCAAACAAAAGCCCCTTCTCGCGCAGGAGGTGATCGGACCTGTTTGAAAATAGGTACGGGTACTGGGGTGGCAGCATAGATGACACTGCCGCCTCTGTCTCAAGCGCTCCGAAAGGTCCTTCAATAAGCACTTTTGCTACCGGCAGACACACGCTATGAGCTTCCACGGCTTGCTTGATCCATGCGCACTCGCCCGTGAACATATGGGGTTCTACGTAAGACGGGTGAACTACATCCATCGTAGCTGCGGAATCGCGAAGCACTCGGCACTCTTTCCCGTTCACGAGGAGATCTCGCATGTAAGGCTCGAGAAGCTTCATGTTCTCGTCAGTGCTGCCTATTGAAAAAAACACAACTTTTGGTGTTGTTTCCGGACACTGCGCCGAAAAGTGACCCGGCTTCTGGCACGTATAACAAACGCCCGCTCGCCTCATCTCGAACCGCTTTCTGCGTTCGGCTTCGGCTGCCGCCGTCTCCTTAGGTTCGGTCGCACTGCTTCCACTCGCATCCGCACTACGCGTGTTCCCCTTTGCTCTCATGGGTGTGAACTTCGGCCTCTCAAACTTCGAGCCAAATTCACCCTTTTGACCGTCCTTAGCTCCGCGAGCTCGACGCGTCACAAACTCCTCGGCTAGCTCAGCGGCTCTAGCCACCGTACTCACGTCTGGCCTATCCAAGACCCAGTATCGCACGTTCTCCGGTAACCGACTATAAAACTGTTCTAGCCCGAAACACTGCAGAAGTTTATCGTGGTCACCAAACGCTTTCTCTTCTTTGAGCCACTCCTGCATGTTCGACATAAGCCTATACGCAAACTCTGTATATGACTCACTTCTGCCTTTCTCATTTTCCCGAAACTTCCGACGGAACGCCTCCGCAGACAGCCGGTACTTTTTTAGAAGACTCGATTTCACTGTGTCGAAATCCTCTGCCTCCTCTCTATCCAAGCGAGCGACTACGTCGGCCGCCTCGCCGGGTAACAAAGTGAGCAAGCGCTGTGGCCACGTTTCCCGAGAGAACCCCTGCTTCTCGCACGTTCGCTCAAAGTTAACCAGGAACAAACCAATGTCCTCTCCAAGCTTAAACGGCCGCATCAGGTCCGTCATTTTGAACAATACGCGTTCTCCTGCACCGTGTGCCTGACTTCCATTACGAGCGCGTTCCATCTCTACCTCGAGACGCTTCATTTCCAAAGCGTGTTCGCGCTCTTCTTTTTTCTCTTGTTGCTCTCGCTCTTTCTGTTCTTTACGTTCACGCTCTTCTTTTTCTTTCTGTTCTTTAAGTTCGCGCTCCTGTTTCTCTTTTTGCTCTTTAAGTTCGCGCTCCTGTCTTTTTGACCTCTCCTCAATAGTCTCAAGGCATTCCGACAGCTCGTCATCCTCAGCCTCTAACTCAAGAATAGCCTTTAGCAGTTCAGGTTTTCTTAGTTTGTCTGAGACATCCAGACCCAACTCTCTTGCAAGCTCCAACAATTTCGGTTTGCGCAACGACTTCAAATCCATGGCTGCTCTGAATGCTGCTTTCTCTACTGCTTACTATTGTCTTGCCGCAAACTAACCCGGCAGCAACGACAACCACAATTACCAGCTCTGTTTCTGACACTAACAAAAGCCTGGCAAAGCTCAGAAGAAGAAAGTCCCGCACTCACCAAACCTCGCAGCCAAGAGTCCAGCGCAGTCGTTCCGCTGCAGGCAACCAGTCGTCACACAGGGCTCGTTGCACTGCTCCCGGATCGTCGTTGAGCTGCTCAGCATACAGTCAACTGCATCTCTTCGCTGCTGGCCTCCGTTGTCGCGATCCCACCGCTGCCACCAGATGTTTGGATCCGACCTGCTGGTACGATCTGTTGGGAACTCGGCGCTGACGCCCGTGGTTGCACCTGGGTCGCAAGCCCCAAGGGTAGCGTTGGCCTGGCGGCCTGGGGTACAACTGGAAGCATCCGAAGGTCCCGGCAAAGCATGAGTCGACTGGTAACAACGAAACAACTTGTTTATTTTAACATCGCAAAGAGTTGGCGGTCAGGTTTGACCGTAGTAGAGAGACGGGAGAGCACTTCACTCAACAGAAGAAATCGGAGCCCTCCTTTTGGCGTCCGGGGGCAGCTGTTTTTATACTCTCGCAGTTGAGGGCAAGAAGGAACCCCTCAAAAGACGAGCACGTGAATGTACAATGGGCTAATGGTGACGCACACTGTCGTAGCGATGCCGTAGCACCATGTCGAGCACGATCTCGTAGCACCCTGTCGTGGCGCTGCCGGTCGGACACAATGACTGTAATGAGAGGATGGTCCCTGCTTTGGCATCGCCTGTTTCGGGCACAATGACTGGAACGAGATCCCTGCTTTGGCATCGCCTGTTTCGGGCACAATGACTGGAATGAGATCCCTGCTTTGGCATCGCCTGTTTCGGGCACAATGACTGGAATGCGATGATAATCCCTGCTTTCGCATCGCCTGGTTCTGGCACAATGACTGGAATGCGAGGATGATCCCTAGGCGGTCGCATCGCCGCAGTCGCGCCTGGAAACACCTGGCGATGAGTGTTGCGGCGACGACGATCGGGCCAAAATGTCTGCCGCCCCGCCGCAGTTGGCGCCGGCAAAACCACGTGTCGCAGGCGAAACGCAACAGCACAGTGCGGCAGAGGCACCGACCCGAAGGTAAGAAAATGCTGTCGCCGACCATCGGCAGGCCTAAATCAGTGTCGCGTGGGCCTAGTGGGAGTGAGCCATTAGTGTTATTTCTCGGCGTGCGCTCGACGCTCTTTCGTTGCAACGCGCGCATGCTGCTTAAACTGAGCGTGTAGTCGCGCTGTTGCCTTGTTCGGATGCGGCGCTGGCGTTCAGCTCAACCGAGAGGAAATGCAAATTTCACCGCATGGAATGTCCCTATTATTGCTATCGCAATACAGCTTCCATGTGTACGGGCAAAAAAGAAAAGAAAAAAAAAAGAAACAATGTGATCATGAGGCGCGCCGTAGCGCGGTGCTCCGAAATAATTTTGGCCCCTCGGGGTTCCCTAACGTGCACCTCCATCTAAGTACAGGGGCGATTGCGGCAGGTTTCTGTGGAAGGAGCATGCTACGTCTTGCTTCACGCAGTGTCACGATGGCGAAATGCACAGACGAAAGCAAGTGCCGATACCAGCAGATGAAGCTGCTCTGAAACTGGCTGATTTGTTCAGCCAGCTTTGAAAACTCGCTCACAAAATGATAAACATATTTATATAGCCCACAAATGACGAGCACATGACGATCTTTTGCAGAGAGATACCATTTCTGCGTACTCATTTCAATGTAGCGAGTGTGTGTCTGCAGAAAAAAAATTAAACGCATTTGAGAAATTAGGCTCTAGTATGCACTTTTCCCCACGTAGGCCTTGAGCCTTGCTTTCCAACTGAGTAAAAGATCATATAGTAGCCCCAAAGATTCTTTTCTCGCCTCGTCCAAGCCGCGGCTTCTAGCGGCAAAACTACCAGAGCACTCCAAAGCCTTCCCCATGGATGAATAGGATGGATGGATGGATGTTATGAGCATCCCCTTTGGAACGGGGCGGTCGGTTACGCCACCAAGCTCTTGCTATTATACTGCCTAATGTCCTACCTAGGTAAAAGAAGTAACTCTATGAATTCCCACAACAAAATTTTCTGATCCCCTTTTTCGAAGTGTGCTTTTGTACGTCTCTGTTTTTTGTAGTTTACCTACTTTTATTCCACAAATCCTCCAATCGCCTGGCACCTCATAGCATTCACAGTTTGGGCTAGTATCACTGGCCCCTATCATATGGCTATAACGGTTGGTGAATGCGACATCAAGGCAAATCCGGTGCACCATGCTCGTGTGGCTTCTTTTGAGCTTGTGAGGCATACGAAATTTCATTTCTTGGTCCCACTTGTGTAGTCGCTTGTATCGTCGACCTGGTTGGGTTGTGCGGTGCCAGAAACACTGGAGCATATATTTTGTGTGTGTCCCGCGTACGCGCAAGAACGACAGCAACTTGTCTCTTCCATTGCAAACATCCATGAGAGACAGCTATCAGACGAGCTTCCTTAAGTTACTAATGCAAACAGCGCAGCCCTGGTAACAAGAGCCGCTATAGCGTTTCTCCAAGCCACTGGGCTGGACGCATGGCTTTAGAGATGATACAACTCTGTGAATTTGTATATACGCATCTCTTCCTTGTACCATCATCATTCATCAGCCCTTTCCTTCCCCGTCCCTTTTCCCCAGTGTAGAGTAGCAGGCCAGAGCAAGTTATAGCTCAGGCCGACCTCCCTGCCTTTCTGTAAATAAATTTCTCTCTCTCTCTCTCTCTCTCCAATCGCCTCTTACTAATCCGTCGCCTCTTACTTATAGCCATCGGTTGCGAGCGCCGCGGAGCGGAGGAGCAGCCGGCCACGTCCACCTCTGAAATTACGCTCTGCCCGTGTGATTTGATGGATGATGAACAAGTTCGGCAAAAGGCAGCGGGCTTGGCATGCCCAGGAGACTCGCGAAGAATTGGCTAGGTGGCTTACGACAATGCAAACATTATACGCGCAATGCACAAAAAGGGAATAGCACCGATACGCTTGCGCGTAAACCGCGTTCATGATGTGAAACGTCACTGTAATTTTTTTTGACCATCGGCCATGTCCACGCATTGATATGCGCATACCGTCTGGCTCCAGTCCTGGCCGAACTTAAATCCGATGGCAATTTACGGATGCTAGAGGCGCGTTCCCGCCGTCGGAAGCGCCACCGTCGTCGTGCTGTCAGACTATCGAGGACTCAACCGTGGCTCGCGCGCGGAAAGTTGGAGGGCCTTCATAGACGATGAAAGTGCGTTTGGCTGCAAAAACGAGTGTGGGAAACGGACTCCCGATCAACGCTTTGCTAAATCGGATTGGTGCCGCAGCCAAGGTGTTACTGCCGCTGCAATGAGTGATGCGTGCACCCACGCTAAAAGCCCACTTGCGTTGCAGCTGAGCTGCCTTGTGTAAGCACTGATCTTAGCAGAATGGACAGCAAACGTTATTTATTAACCTACGGATACCCTATGGACAATCATAGGATTATTCTATGGATGCCAGCCCACAGCCCCGACTCAAGGGGCAAGGACAACCCTAACGTGGCGGCACACAACGTAGCTCGAGAACTCACTTTCCGAGCAGCAACGAACGTAGACCTCTCGACAGCGCCCTCCGAAGTATGGGAATGGCAAGACAGAATGACCAGGTTCAACGACATCGCCACCCATTACAAGATGAGAAGATGCACTTATGCACCACCCCATCCACAACTCAGTAGATCGCAAGCTGTCCAGTGGCGACAACTACAAACCAAATCATGCAACAGTCTGATACTAATGCACGCTTTTTATCCAGACATATACACAACAGATAGATGCAAAGCTTGTGGCACCAGAGCGACGCTAGAACACATGCTATGGGAATGCCAGGTGCTATACTACACGACAATGAGAGCGAGACCTCCACCGACAGCCTCCGCGCGCGATGGCAGGCCGCGCTGGTCAACTCGAACCTGGAAGACCAACTCTGGGCAGTCCAGCGGGCCAAGGAAGCCGCCGGGAGGCAGGAGCTCTTGGCCGTAACCTCGGTGGGTGCCCCAGCTCACTAACTCGCCGGACGCGAATCGTTCTGAACTGAAATGCAGTTTTCTCACTCACTCACTCCCCCACGACACTGCGGCGTGCCTCATAATCCACTCTGCAGTTAGACGTTAAACCACCCATTTCATAGAGACCTAAATTTCGTCCTTTATCTCTCCGGACAAGTCCAAGAATAACCTCCTGAAATGTCTAGCAGTTACAGTTATACGTAATAGCTAACGCCACGACGTGCTAGGCCGCCGCGCTTCGTCCTGCAGGCAGTTGAAAGAAATTTATTACCTTCCTTTTTGAAGCTCAGCTCTCAAGCGCCTGCTCATGCGGTGAGCGTTGGCGTCGGCGTCCCTCGTAACCGAGCGAATGAGCAGAGCCAAGGAGGAAAGAGCGACCGCGGAGTGTAGCGGGGTATGAAGGACAGCGAGAGCGAAGAGAGCGCGAGTAGGAAAGCGGAAGGGGACGGTACAGCGGAACCATGAGCATATAGCCAAAGCCTGAGAAGAAAAGCGTATAGTGTCGCGCAAGACGGGCTCTGCCACGACAATGCTTTGCGAGATGGTGCCAGAGTAGTGTGCGTCGTATGTTCACCGATGACGCCACCGATAGCATATATGAAAACAAAGCTCTGCATGAGCCTAGCTAGGTCTGTATGCGGCGGCTGCGGTGAATCGCACTCGCGGTTCACCCGCGCGATGCCTCTCAAGATCTCCCGATCAGCGAGGCAGTCGGGCCCACATGTCTTCTTCACTCCATTTGCAATGTGACCCACAAGCCAGATGGTCCGCGCCGGCCAACCTACCGCGTAATGAAAACACGTCAAATGCGGTCAAATTTTGCATTAGGGAGTACAGTAATCGTCGCTGAATTCTTTTACTCTCGTTCAGCGTTAAGCAGTACAAGTGGCACAATTCGTGTTTTACTTTTACGAATTATTTTGCTTTATTATTGATTTTGCTTTATTATTATTATTATTATTATTATTATTATTATTATTATTATTATTATCTTGTTTTATTATTATGCAAAGATGTAGACCTTGGTAAGCGACCTAGCATCGAAAATCAAGGATAAACTGTCCGGCGAGGGCTTGAACCAGCATATTACCCTCAGTGGAAGTGTCGAACACCTAAGCGGCGTCTTCGATGAATTGATGACGAAACAGGGCGAACTGCTTGCAGTGAACAGAGCCCTGACAGCACGCAATAACGAGCTTGAAAAGAAAGTCGTGCATCTCGAACAGTATTCTCGAACGAATAATATTGAGATTAAGGGTGTCCCGTCCACCGATGGGGAGGACTGTGCCGCGATTCTCAAATTAATGGGCGACGTGATTGAACGACCTGTTTCGCCCTCTGACCTAGACACCATACATCGCGTGCCTATGAAGTCTGACGAAAAAAACATAATTGCCCGCTTCGGCTGCCGTGACAAGAAAACCGAATTTCTGCGCAAAGCGAGAAATTTAGGCTCGCCTACAAACTAACCAAATTGGTTTCTCAGGCTCCACTCCACCCCTAGCTCCAGTCTTTGCAAATGACCATTTAACTCCCGATAACAAGAGGCTTTTCGCGAAGGCACTCGCCCTAAAGAAGGATAGCAACTGGCAGTTCCTGTGGACAGATAATTGCCTCATTAAAGCTCGTAAGACCAGTGACAGCAAAGTATTCCGCATTTCATCTGAGGCGGACCTGCGCATCTTCACCTAACCGTCTTTCATTCATCTTTTCCTTGCGCGTGCGCACCTTAATCTGCCATGTCTTTGATATCCCAACAAAGATTTAAGTATCAACTTTCAAGTAATAATCGTTCACTGATACATTTTAACGCTCGGAGCCTTAGGGGGAATCATGATAAGATTAGTAACTTTATCAACAATCTTGATCACTCTTTCTCGTTTATTTGTGTTTCTGAGACCTGGCTTTCTGACAACAATTTCAATTTATACGGTTTTCCATCTTACAGTTCTGAGTACTGTCATCGTTCGTCCGATATTCATGGAGGTGCTGCTATTTTCATTGCTTCGGACGTCACTTACACCCGTTGGCACGATCTTTCAATAAATGTTAGTTCCTGTGAGGCTATTTGGATTGAGGCTGAACAACCTTTCTTTGCACATAATCGGAAAAATATTATTCTTGGTTCCATTTATCGTTCCCCATCATCTTCTGTCACTGATTTCCTACTTGCTCTTGACGTCATACTTAACAAATTAACGTTCGAAAACAAGAATGTTTTAATCGTTGGCGACATTAAAATCAACTTACTCGATACAAATACCAGCGCATATTCTGCCTACTCAGACTGATTTTCGGATATGGCTACGAGTCGATTATTAACTGCCATACCAGATGTAGCCTTAACGGAACGCAGACACTTCTTGATCATGCGTTATCTAACATAACACCGTCCCCTGTGTCGGGAGTAGTGCGTGCTGATATAACCAACCATTTTCCCATTTTCGTTACATTTAACAGTCTATAGCGCCAATCTCCAACATCTCTTTCAGTACATCAGTATTTAACCAAGATACATTTGTTGATACCATTAGTAATACTAATTGGAATCAGGTCAATCTATTGGAAGATCCGGCAGCAGCAGTTGATAAATTCTCTACGTCGTTTTTTGCATGCCGTTTCAATAAGCACCCGCACCGTTAGGTTTAAGAATAAATATAAGTATGCCTGCAACCCGTGGATGACGTCTGCATTACTGACCAGTTTAAGGAAAAAAAGATAACCTATACAGGAAAACTAAGCGGCAACCTTTTAACTCTAATCTGGCCCTGCGTTATAAAAAATATTGTTATGTTCTTAACACGCTACTTAAACAGGCTAAACGGCGCTACTATGATAATGAATTTAATAAACACAGCAATAATCCAAAAAAGCAATGGAAGCTTCTGAACGAATTCATGAACAATGTTCTAAAATTAACCTGAATGGTACAACATACCGCGAGCCCACTCATGTTGCCAATGCCTTTAGCGACTATTTTGCTCTGTCACAGATAAATAACAACCCAGTCACTCAGCCAACCTTGTCTAGGTTACCTCACTCATTTTTTCTTTCCCCTGTTAGTGTTCCAGAGGTGTATTTAACAACCTGTAGCCTGAAAAACACAAGCCCTGGTTTAGATAACATTTGCGCACACCATTTAAAGTTAGTTGCTAATATTATTTCTGAACCAATATGTATCATAACTAATCGCATTTTCGAATCCGGCACTTTTGCCCTATGTCTAAAGAAGGCTAAGCTTATTCCCGTATTTAAGAAGAGTGCCAAGTACCTAATTTTCAACTACAGACCAATGTCTATTCTTTCGTCTTTAAGTAAGATTATTGAACATTTATTAGTTAAACGTTTAAATAACTACCTTGAAAATATTAGTATAATTAATCCCTGTCAGTTCGGCTTCCGTTCCGGAAGTTCTACTTGCTTAGCATTGCTCTCTTTAACCGATTTTATTAAGAAAGCTATAGATTGTGGTAAATTCGTTGGCTCTGTCTTTTTGGATTTCACCAAAGCTTTTGACACGATTAATCACAGCATTTTTTTCACTAAACGTGAAGCATACGGTATTACTGGTCCCGCCTTAACTCTATTAAAAAGCTATTTGTTGGATAGACAGTACGTAGTTTCTGTAGCGGGTGCCCTTTCTCAAACTAAAATAATTAACTTAGGTGTGCTCCAGGGGCCCATTCTTGGTCCATTACTATTTATTATTTACATTAATGACTTACCCGACCTTTTACATTCATCTCACTGCGTTTTATACGCCGATGACACCACCATATCATTATCAGGCACGTCGTTAATCTCATTAACATCAAAGTTAAATGCTGCGCTAACTGACGTTATAGAATGGTGTCTCAGTAATTACCTAATTATTAATACCGAGAAAACTAATTATATCATATTCAATAGTGGTCACGGGGTCCTAACTTCACCACTGGCGTTAACACTTGGTGCTCATCAAATTCCAGCCGCTGACTTGGTTCTATTCCTCGGTGTTCTCCTGGACGCTAACCTCAAATTTGACTCCCACGTTAACAATATTAAGAAAAAAAAGCGGTATTTGGCATTCGCGCTCTAATAAAAGCACGCGCCTTCTTTTCTCACAAGGCTCTTTTATCACTTTACTTCGCTTTTATTCATAGTCATATTAACTATGGAATCGCTGCTTGGGGCAACACGTACAATTGCCACCTGTCATCAGTTCAGCATTTACAAAATCAAGCCATTCGTATCATTACTAGCCGTCCTAGCCAGTCAAATGCATCCATTTTGCTCCGTCAAAACCTCATTTTAACGACCGTGAACTTGCTTCAATATAATTTAACAATCTTATTTTTCAAGTTACTTAAACAATTGATTTACGAATTCGTTGTCCTAAATGATTTACATAACTACAATAGAACTAGGTTTGCCTGTCACAGAAATTTTTTACTGTCTCGTGTCCGTACCAACTATGGTAAACTAACTCATCTTTCACTGGCATATGTTTATGGAATCGCTTACCGTCAAACATAATAACACTCACATCATTCTATGACTTGAAAAAATCCCTTAAACAGTTCCTTTTGACGCAGTGACGCAATTATTGTTTCAAATGTTTTATTTATTATCACTATTTCTCCTATGTTTTGCTGTTCACATGCTTGCTGTTGCCTTTAGTCGTTTTTGTTCATAAATGCTTCTTTTTATGTATTCTCATGCTTTTTATGTCTGTTGAAATTTTGTATATGTAAATTTTTAGCACACTTATATTTTTACTTCATGTTCATCTTGGCCTGCCGAATATATTTTTCTCTATTTCGTTCTGTTCCTTCTTTACATAATTTAAAGGTTATGTTGTACGCCGATATTATTTTTATATTTTGTTAGTATTACTGTACATTGTAATCATAATCACTTTTCTGTTGTTGCACTACAGCTCTTCGTTTCTATTAGTGTACATTCTATAAATTTTATTTCTGTCCTGCCACCTATGTAATTTTTGTTCTTATAATTACCCACTGTTTGGATCGCACCGCTGGTACGATCTGTTGGGAACTCGGCGCTGACGCCCGTGGTTGTACCTGGGTCGCAAGCCCCAAGGGTAGCGTTGGCCTGGCGGCCTGGGGTACAACTGGAAGCATCCGAAGGTCCCGGCAAAGCATGAGTCGACTGGTAACAACGAAACAACTTGTTTATTTTAACATCGCAAAGAGTTGGCGGTCAGGTTTGACCGAAGTAGAGAGACGGGAGAGCACTTCACTCAACAGAAGAAATCGGAGCCCTCCTTTTTGGCGTCCGGGGGCAGCTGTTTTTATACTCTCGCAGTTGAGGGCAAGAAGGAACCCCTCAAAAGACGAGCACGTGAATGTACAATGGGCTAATGGTGACGCACACTGTCGTAGCGCTGCCGTAGCACCATGTCGAGCACGATCTCGTAGCACCCTGTTGTAGCGATGCCGTAGCACCATGTCGAGCACGATCTCGTAGCACCCTGTTGTAGCGCTGCCGTAGCACCATGTCGAGCACGATCTCGTAGCACCCTGTTGTAGCGCTGCCGGTCGGGCACAATGGCTGTAATGAGGGGATGATCCCTGCTTTCGCATCGCCTGGTTCTGGCACAATGACTGGAATGCGAGGATGATCCCTATGCGGTCGCATCGCCGCAGTCGCGCCTGGAAACACCTGGCGGGGAGCGTTGCGGCGACGACGATCGGGCCAAAATGTCTGCCGCCCCGCCGCAGTCGCGCCGGCAAAACCACGTGTCGCAGGCGAAACGCAACAGACCGCCCCGCCGGGGGAAGGAGATCCCGATGGACAGGGGACTGCATCCGCTGTCCGGAGGGATGTCGCTCGATGATGCACATAACCGAAGTCGGGCGTCCCTCGACGTTTCTTGAGCGCAGCGCACAGAGAAGGCCTCGTTCTCTCGTTCAGGTTCGCACGGGACACTGCAAAGTGACTTCGGGAGAGTTCACATTTTTGTTCTCGTTCCCGGCAAGCGTTAGAACTACGCTGAAACTCAACCGCTCAGTCAGCAAGCGCGGCACAACCCTCACTAAGCCCTGCCAGGCTCTTTCCCCTTTTTATACCACTGCCTAGTTCCTTACAGTAGTCTAGCATCACTCAGAACGCGTCCACAAATTGGAAAATTGCACTAGAAAGCATATCATCACTTTGAAACACTAAACAAAAGCAATATGTTAAAAAAAATCCTGCCTCAGGAAGAAAAACATCAGTAACAAACAATTTTGAGGCTGATTCCTACGTTAGGGGCTTCGACTTAAGCCATCGGCGTTACCGTTGAGACTCCCCTTTTTGTAACGCACCTCAAAGGAATATTGTAAAGCGAGGCTCCAGCGCAGGAGGCGGCCATTTTTGGGAGAGATGGTCTGCAGCCATTGGAGAGGGCAGTGATCCGTCTCAATGATAAACCTCGAGCCGGCTAGATAGCATGACAATTTCTGAACGGCCCACACGAGACATGCACACTCTTTCTCGGTGGCGCTATACGCCTGCTCACGACTGGTCAGCTTACGACTAGCATACAGGACGGGGTGTTCTACTTCTCCCTTTTCCCGTTGGCACAGTACAACGCCCATGCCTCGCTCACTAGCATCGCACTGAACAATGAACCCTTTTGTATAGTCTGGCGATCGTAGCACAGGCTGGTTTGTTAGGGCACTCTTTAGGGCGCTAAAAGCGCTTTCCTTTGTCTCGTCCCAGACGACTGTTTGAGGCTCTGTCTTTCTTAGAGCATCCGTCAGGGGAGCCGCGATATCAGAGTACCTAGGGATGTACCTCTGATAGTAGCCGGCGACACCCAAGAACGACCGAATATCGGTCTTGGTGCGCGGTTGCGGAAAGTCTCGCACAGCGGCCACTTTTATTTCAGAGGGGCGGCGACGACCCTGACCAATCACGTGACCGAGGTAGACAACCTCGGCCTGTGCTAACTGGCACTTAGGAGCCTTGACTGTCAAGCCCGCTTCGCGCAGGCGGGTTAGCACTGCCCGCAAGTGTGCCATATGCTCAGACCAGGATGCGGAGAATATCGCTACGTCGTCTAGATACGGTAAAGCGAATTCTTGCTGTCCCCGCAACACTTTATCCATGAGACTTGAAAAACAGTATGGCGCGTTCTTCAAACCAAAACTCAACACTTTAGGACGGAATGTTCCCATTGGTGAAATGAACGCCGCATACCTACTAGCCTCTTCTGTAAGTGGAACCTGCCAATAACCCCTGACAAGATCTAGGGTGGAAATAAACTGAGCGCTACTAACTTTCTCAAGGCGCTCCTCGATGTTAGGGATCGGATAAATTTGATCCTTAGTGATGGAATTAAGCCTGCGGTAGTCGACGCAAGGACGAGGTTCCTTGCCCGGTACCTCAACTAAAATCAAAGGGGAGGTATAATCACTCTCACCTGCCTCAATAACACCGAGCTGTAGCATTTTCTTTACCTCAGCCTCCATAATATCGCTCTGGCGGGGTGACACCCGGTACGCCTTGGATCGTACTGGCTCTGGGGAGGTAAGTTCTATATCATGAGTAAGTACCGAAGTCCTACCAGGCCTCTCAGAGAACAGACCTTGAAACTCTTGTAATAGCTGGTGTAGTTCGGTTTTCTGCTCAGGCGACAGCGGTGCTTTACTGATAAGGTCACTAATGACTTGACCGGTGTCTTCCCTGTTCGTCACTGAGCCTAGTCCTGGAAGCTCGACCGGAAGCTCTTCAGGAACGTTTACCATCATGCACACCACTGCTTCCCTTTGTCTATAAGGTTTGAGCAGATTACAGTGGTAAACTTGCTGTGCTTTCCGCTTTCCTGGCAGACTTACCACGTAGTTAACGTCCGACAGTTTCTGAACAATTCGTGCTGGGCCCTCCCACTGCACGTCTAGTTTGTTGTTTAGCGATGTGCGCAATATCATGACCTCATCGCCAACCTCAAAACGACGGGCCCTGGCTGTCCGATCATAATAAACCTTGGCCCTCTGCTGGGCCTTTGTCATTGCTTCACCTGACAACTCCTGTGCCCTTCTTAAGCGTTCGAGGAGCTTAAGCACGTACTCCACCACGACTGGGTCGTCGCCCCTACCTTCCCATGATTCTCGAAGCATGCGAAGCGGAGATCGAAGCGAGCGACCGTACATAAGTTCAGCTGGCGAAAACCCCGTAGCTGCATGCGGCGCGGTCCTTAAAGCAAACATCACCCCAGGCAGACACAGCTCCCAGTCAGTTCGATGTTCAAAACACAACGCTCTCAACACGCGCTTCATGACGGAGTGGAGCTTCTCAACGGAATTCGACTGTGGGTGGTACACTGAGCTGTGTAACAGCTTTACCCCACACCTTTCGAGAAAAGTTGTCGTCAAAGCGCTCGTAAACACTGTGCCCTGATCTGATTGGATTTCCGCAGGGAAACCAACTCGCGCAAATATGGACAGTAGTGCATTAACTATCTCAACTGAGCTGAGTTCTTTAAGCGGCACTGCTTCAGGGAACTTTGTCGCTGGGCAGATCACAGTCAAAATGTGTCTGTACCCCGTGGCTGTTACCGGCAGAGGTCCCACAGTATCAATAACGAGCCGTCTAAAAGGCTCCGTTATGATAGGTACCAATTTCAACGGCGCCCTCGATTTGTCCCCTGGTTTGCCCACCCGCTGACAAGTGTCACATGTCCTCACGAAATGGTCTGCGTCCCGAAAACACCCTGGCCAATAGTACTCTTGCAAGAGACGGTCCTTAGTTTTCTTAACTCCAAGGTGTCCGGACCACGAACCCCCGTGTGACAAGCGCAACAGATCCTGACGATAGCATTGAGGCACGATCAGCTGATCGAACTCCACTCCTCTGCGGTCTAGATACTTCCGGTACAGGACTCCACCTCTTTCCACAAAACGCGCAGTTTTCCTGGCGATACCTTCTTTGACATTGCAGCGCACGTTTTCCAGGCTGCCATCCTTTTTTTGCTCGGCTATCAAAGCCGTCCGGCTGACTTTTAGCAACCTATCAAGTCCGTCTGACGTAGGCGCGATGAGCAAATCAGTAGATAGCTCTTCTAACTTTCCCGCGTCGGGCGTTTCCTCTCCAGTATCTGGCGCCTTTAACGTTACAGACTCAAGTTTATTCAGTTCGGGCGTGCTCGGAATATCAGCTTGCTGCGCCTCTGACCCTTTTTCGTTGTTTGATAACGTCGGCCCCGCAACTACCGCCTTTGCAGCGAGCTCCCGAACCTTCGATCTGGTTAAGGCCTGAACACTAGCTTCACCAAACAAAAGCCCCTTCTCGCGCAGGAGGTGATCGGACCTGTTTGAAAATAGGTACGGGTACTGGGGTGGCAGCATAGATGACACTGCCGCCTCCGTCTCAAGCGCTCCGAAAGGTCCTTCAATAAGCACCCTTGCTACTGGCAGACACACGCTATGAGCTTCCACGGCTTGCTTGATCCATGCGCACTCGCCCGTGAACATATGGGGTTCTACATAAGACGGGTGAACTACATCCATCGTAGCTGCGGAATCGCGAAGCACTCGGCACTCTTTCCCGTTCACGAGGAGGTCTCGCATGTAAGGCTCGAGAAGCTTCATGTTCTCGTCAGTGCTGCCTATTGAAAAAAACACAACTTTTGGTGTTGTTTCCGGACACTGCGCCGAAAAGTGACCCGGCTTCTGGCACGTATAACACAAGCGCGCTCGCCTCATCTCGAACCGCTTTCTGCGTTTGGCTGCCGCCGTCTCTTTACGTTTGGTCGGACTGCTTTCGCTCGCATCCGCACTACGCGTGTCCCCCTTTGCTCTCATGGGTGTGAACTTCGGCCTCTCAAACTTCGAGCCAAATTCACCCTTTTGACCGTCCTTAGCTCCGCGAGCCCGACGCGTCACAAACTCCTCGGCTAGCTCAGCGGCTTTAGCCACCGTACAAACGTCTGGCCTATCCAAGACCCAGTATCGCACGTTCTCCGGTAACCGACTATAAAACTGTTCTAGCCCGAAACACTGCAGAACTTTCTCGTGGTCACCAAACGCTTTTTCTTCTTTGAGCCACTCCTGCATGTTTGACATAAGCCTATACGCAAACTCTGTATATGACTCACTTTTGCCTTTCTCATTTTCCCGAAACTTCCGACGGAACGCTTCCGCAGACAGCCGGTACTTTTTTAGCAGACTCGATTTTACTTTGTCGAAATCCTCTGCCTCCTCTCTATCCAAGCGAGCGACTACGTCGGCCGCCTCGCCGGGTAACAAAGTGAGCAAGCGCTGTGGCCACGTTTCCCGAGAGAACCCCTGCTTCTCGCACGTTCGCTCAAAGTTAACCAGGAACAAACCAATGTCCTCTCCAAGCTTAAACGGCCGCATCAGGTCAGTCATTTTGAACAATACTCGTTCTCCTGCACCGTGTGCCTGACTTCCATTACGAGCGCGTTCCATCTCAATCTCGAGACGCTTCATTTCCAACGCGTGTTGACGGTCGCGCTCTTCTTTTTTCTCTTGTTGCTCTCGCTCTTTTTGTTCTTTAAGTTCGCTCTCCTGTCTTTTTGCAGTCTCCCTCTCCTCAATGGTCTCAAGGCATTCCGACAGCTCGTCATCCTCAGCCTCTAACTCAAGAATAGCCTTTAGCAGTTCTGGTTTTCTGAGTTTGTCCGAGACATCCAGACCCAACTCTCTTGCAAGCTCCAACAATTTCGGTTTGCGCAACGACTTCAAATCCATGGCTGCTCTGAATGCTGCTTTCTCTACTGCTTACTATTGTCTTGCCGCAAACTAACCCGGCAGCAACGACAACCACAAATACCAGCTCTGTTTCTAACACTAACAAAAGCCTGGCAAAGCTCAGAAGAAGAAAGTCCCGCACTCACCAAACCTCGCAGGCAGGAATTCCGCGCAGTCGTTCCGCTGCAGGCAACCAGTCGTCACACAGGGCTCGTTGCACTGCTCCCGGATCGTCGTTGAGCTGCTCAGCATACCGTCAACTGCATCTCTTCGCTGCTGGCCTCCGTTGTCGCGATCTCACCGCTGGCAGACAGTTGTTTGAAGTCGGAGGCGATCTCACCGCTGCCAACCAGATGTTTTGATCGCACCGCTGGTACGATCTGTTGGGAACTCGGCGCTGACGCCCGTGGTTGTACCTGGGTCGCAAGCCCCAAGGGTAGCGTTGGCCTGGCGGCCTGGGGTACAACTGGAAGCATCCGAAGGTCCCGGCAAAGCATGAGTCGACTGGTAACAACGAAACAACTTGTTTATTTTAACATCGCAAAGAGTTGGCGGTCAGGTTTGACCGAAGTAGAGAGACGGGAGAGCACTTCACTCAACAGAAGAAATCGGAGCCCTCCTTTTTGGCGTCCGGGGGCAGCTGTTTTTATACTCTCGCAGTTGAGGGCAAGAAGGAACCCCTCAAAAGACGAGCACGTGAATGTACAATGGGCTAATGGTGACGCACACTGTCGTAGCGCTGCCGTAGCACCATGTCGAGCACGATCTCGTAGCACCCTGTTGTAGCGATGCCGTAGCACCATGTCGAGCACGATCTCGTAGCACCCTGTTGTAGCGCTGCCGTAGCACCATGTCGAGCACGATCTCGTAGCACCCTGTTGTAGCGCTGCCGGTCGGGCACAATGGCTGTAATGAGGGGATGATCCCTGCTTTCGCATCGCCTGGTTCTGGCACAATGACTGGAATGCGAGGATGATCCCTATGCGGTCGCATCGCCGCAGTCGCGCCTGGAAACACCTGGCGGGGAGCGTTGCGGCGACGACGATCGGGCCAAAATGTCTGCCGCCCCGCCGCAGTCGCGCCGGCAAAACCACGTGTCGCAGGCGAAACGCAACACCACCGAGGGTGCCGGTTACAGTCTCCGACTTTGGGACCCTCGTCTGTAAAACAAAAATGTAACCGTTTCTTTGTTTGTAATGAATAAACTTGATTTGATTTGATTTGATTTGGTTTCTGAAGAGGATGAACCAACGACGTCTCGTGTGATGACTGTGGTGGCGAGGGAACCGTTCAACACCTTCTCTGTAACTGTCCTCGCTACAAGTTACAGAGACGATCGCTCGCTATCGCAATAGCGCGCTTTGGCTAAAGACGTTTAACAGAGGAAATTATTTTGAGAGTACCAACATGACAAGCCATCGCAGCGAAGGGCGACGAGGGCGCTGTTGTAGTCTTTAAGACTTGGGCAAGCGGCTGTGGCCTGAACTAATGTTTATAGTGCTACAAGTGCTATAGAGCTGTGCGGTGACAGTATGCGCTGACAATGACCGACTGTGATTGTGTTATCTGTGCACCTTTTATTCCTTTCTCCCTCTCTACTTTCCTGTCACTTTACCTCTCCCCTCTCAACCCAGCGTAGAGTAGCAAACCGGATCTTCCCCTCTGGTAAGCCTCCCTGCCTTCCCCTTTCTTCTCTCTCTATCTCTCGCTCTTTCACTAGATTCAACTGCTGCCTCAAGTGGGCTATCGTGAGCAGCGGGCAGTAGCAGTGGAAACTGTGATACCGCAGAATAAAAATTGTTGTACCGTCCCTGCTGTCATTCAGTACCCCGTCAAAAGCGCGCGCGTGATTCGATCTGCGTGCAGCCTTCGTACGCCGGCTGTACAACCACGGCCCACTGATCAGCGGTGGCGCCCTAACCGGGAGCTTCTGTCCCCAGGCTAAACTTCAGCGAGAGTTTCGTGGCGAATGCTGCTTGGAGCTGGAAGCGTAATCTGTGCGCACACGCTGAGGCGATACGGTTTGAAAAAAGCTAGCTTCTTCAACAGTCCGCGCATTTGGCTCTACAGCTGCGAACAGGGTTCCCGTTACCTCGCCACATGTGCGGGTATTCATCGCGTTTTGCAGCACATTTTGAGACCGCAGCTCGTACGACTATGAAAACATCACGGAGCCACTCGTTCCCATACTTATGCTTTGTGGGCTATCTCTGGTTCCACCTGAAGTAGGTGGCCATCTGCGTGCATATCGATCAGCTGATGAGGTGAAAATAGCGTTGTCTTCCATGAAGCGAGGGTCGCCTCCAGGACTAAAGGATTTGCCCGTTGAGTTTTATAATCCGAAGCCTTAATTAACCAATTCCAGACACCTTGCGGTAGATAGCTTCCTGTCTCGCCTTATTTCGGACCCATTGAACTTGAACATTGAACTGCCTTTATTTGTAGAAGTATGCAATAGCATACTTATAGATGTTGGAGTTATTGATGTTTCAGATATAAGTACAATGACCTCTGAACTTAAGGAAAGCGTGAAGTTAATGAACTCGGCATTTGAAGAAATGAAGAAGAAACTATGTGTCGCATCTCCAGATAGCGATACCTTAATGAAAGAAAATGCAAGCCTTCGCGCAACGCGCAAGAGAAACGAAATTACCATTGAACAGCTTCAAAAGAGAGCTACTCAGAGTGAACAATACTAGCGCCGGTATAATTTAGAAGGGAAGGGTTTGGCCAGAAGACAAAAGTAAAGATGTGACCGACCTCGTCGTCAAAATAGGCGACTCTGTAGGCGAGGTCATAGCGCCAGAAGAGACATACGCCATCGTGTTCCGACAAGAGATTCCGGCGAGAGCAATGTTGTCCTGCCTCGTAATCCGATTGTGGTTTTGGCACGCACAGCCCCATAATTCAATTCAGTTGAATGCTTCTACCACGATGCGATGAGCCATGTGAAGCAATGAAATTGCTCAGGCGCCTCAGAGGTTGTGAAATATGGCGCACAACAACGCCTAAAGCAAACGCCTCACCCTTTGTGTTTCGTGCACTAAGCAAACGAATAGCAGTGATGCACACAAGGTAACGTTTAACATCAACTCACCACTCTTGTGTTGGACAAAACGCTGAAGAAATTAAACATTCGCCGCCAACATCACCGCTAATTATCGACAATCAAAGCAAACAGCACAGAAGGCTTCGGTTACATCGATTTCCACAGTGCGTGGGATCTGCATAATATTTTTTTCTATTTTTTTTCTTACGAGAGCTTTTCCTTGCGCATGCACAGTCGCATGCAGAGTCGGGCTGTCAGCGATGATCTCTTTGTTGCTGTACCGCGAAGCTCACACTGTAAAGTAATGTACACCCTAAAAAGTGAAAAAGGGTGTAAATGTGTCTGTAACTCGCACCCTTAGAGTGTTATCTATGTAACGGACACCCTAAGTGTGTCAGTTATATACACATTTACAACCTTTTTCACTTTTTAGGGTGTAAAATATTTTACAGTGCAGCTCACATATCTTTGGTACCTTTTCGCGACTTCGCAGCAGCGACCGCAGGCTTCCAAGCAAGTGCACGCATCCTATATTCGGTAAGCGTTGCGTAAAAAAACCCGGGGCCGGTAAAAATAGCAGTGCCGAGCTGCTCCATTGTAAAACCCCGTTAGGCTTGGCATTGTGAGCACTTGCCGCTGCGTCCAACTGGGTATTCCACAACGGCCCGCACATAGTTCGGAATACAAAAGCTAGACACTGAACTGCAGCCGTCACTTGAAAGGCAGCGCCTTTGTTGTCGGCTCGAAAGGCGAACCGTGTCGAATTGCCGCGGTGCCGCCGCGTCGAACGCGCGTTCTACACACACTGAAACGGCGTGCCTGTGAGGCGCGACACGCCGTTTGTGCAGGTAAGTTCATGCTCGAACGAGCGCCCAATGATTCGCGAGACACGTAATCCAGGCGTTTTCGAGGCCTCGCTGCGGGGCATCGATTATTTCGCCCAGTATTGTGAAAGTTTCCTTCCTTTCCGGGTATTATGGTAATACGGGTGATTACAGTACGCGTAAGCGCTTCTGAAGACGTGGTGGAATCAAAGCATTGAAAAGTACTTTCTTGCCCGGTGGCATTCATAAAGCGGCAAGAGAGCGAGTGAGAGAGAACGAAGATGAATAAGAACACTCTAGTTTATGATTTATTTAATACTTCTTTGGGAGGTGCGTGAGGGCGTAGAGACGTGCTTTCGTGGCCATATTAGTGGGAACGCTCAATTTGTTTTGGTAAAGCCGGAACAAGAGGCTCTTTGTGAGGACTTTGAGCTCCCTAACCGCCACGGCGCTTTGCATAGGCGCTGGCGTCTCGCCCTGCGTATCCGTACACTGCAGTATGACCAGCTTTGCATTTATAAGTTCTCCGGAGTCACAGAAAATTACCCACCGTGCTGGTACAACCACATGCTGGACAACAGCCGGCCTTCAACGCGAATGGTTTGCACTGTCTGAACGCTAATAACTGCAGGATAAATTATTACACCTGACAAAAAATTAAGCCTGCTAGAAAAAAAGAAATGGCTGCTTTACGACATCTAAATTTATTTATTTTTATTTTCAGAATACTGCCGGCTTCCATTTGGAAGACCAGGCAGGAGTGGTACAAACATCACGTGATTTCAAACTTTTTCCTCAAGGGGATAAAAAAAGTAAGTAAAAAAATAAATAAAAAAAACAGCCTCATACGCAAAGTAAACATAAGCAAATACACAAAAGAAATACGATGGTGCCGTCACATTGCTGCCAATAGAAAAGGCGTAATAAAAGAGTCATCAGAGTATGTAACAAGCAAAAGATACAATGAATGCATGACATTACAAGCACGTCTGTACTGCAGATAAGAAGGAATCTGGAGTGGCTGAGTTGACCACACTTTGCGGAAGAGCGTTCCATTCGCGAATTGTCTTGGGCAGGAAGGAATAAAGATATGCGTTTGTTCTAGCACGCGGCAATAATATTGTTTGATTGTGCTTACCTCTGGTCAGTCGCGATTTGTTAAATTGCATGTAGTTGTCAAACCTCATTTTAGTGTGGTTGTTAACTATGTTATACATTGCTTGTAGACGGTGCATTTTGCGACGAGTTTCTAGTGTCTGGAGCCCAGATCGCAACCTTAAAGAGCTGACTGAAATGCGCCAATCATAAGCATTGTAGATAAATCTAAGAGCTTTTTTTTGTACTCTTTCGATAATGTCTATACCAGCCTTTGTGTGAGGGTCCCAGACTATACCGGCATACTCGAGTATTGGCCTAATAACTGTCTTATATGCGGTTAATTTGGTAGCACTAGTGCCGTTTTTTTAAACGGTGCTTTAATAGCCATAACTTTTTCATTGCTGCCGCGGAAACATACCGAACATGAGCGGTATAGCTCATCTTGGAATCAATTGTAATGCCAAGATATGTGAATTCCTCTAACTATTTAATGTCCATATTATTTATGTGACTGTCTCCTTCATGATTAGCAGGGAAATATGCGAAGCTTGGCCCCCAACGCACCAAGCTCTCAATTTTCAACAAGCAAAATTAAAACAAAACTTGAAAAAAGAAAACACGATTTGTTATTGTTGCCTCTTTCTCCCGCAGTAACTCAGTCTTCTGTCGTAAGGTTCATTTCGTGGCCTCGCAGGCGCATGTGCAGTAATGTGTATACGTACTAAAATTTTTTTGCAGAATGAATTCCTACAGTTGATAGTCATCGCTTGCCTTGCGTCGCTCGCCAAATGTGTTGTCTATCGCTTAACATACCTATAGCGGTTAACAACCACCACCTCGGCAGCTGTTAACCGCTAGTTATCGTCGAGGTTTAATGGTTCTGAATTGTGTGTTTTTTTTTAGCTCCTCAATCAACGGGGCTCCAACCCACCTCGACGCAAACACCAATGGCGCGCAATTTGGCCAGTCTCCCAAGTGATCAGCAGTCTTCCTGCGAGCTATAAAATATAATCAGCTCGTTGCGTCGCGAATACTTCGCCGTTCGACGTCGACGCAAGGTCAACTGCGCAGTAACACGTAAAAGCTTTGTTTCGCCTTCGAAAAGTTGGCATCGATAGCAACATGACCACATCATAACAGACTATTCGAAAGGGCATCCAAGAGGACCGGTCGTGCACGTGGTATTGTAGAGATAACGTCCGGGAAGCGGGAGCAAAAGACTGCTTTGCACTGCGCCTATTCTTGGGTGCTCTCTCTGTGGCCGTTTGTTCCTGCCGCTATAAAACCGTTTGCTAATATGCACCAACTCGCCCAACAACAAGTTCTTCTAAACTTGTTGTTGTTCAAGTTCAAAGCGAATAAGGGTGCAAATCACATTAGACCCGCCGCGGTGGCGTTGCGTTACTAAGTCTGAGGGCACGGGATCGAATCCCGGCCACGGCGATCGACCGCATTTCGATGAAGGCAAGATGCAAAAAGAAAAAAAATCCCTTGTACCGCGCATTACGTACACGTTAAAGAACCCTAGGTGGTCAAAATGAATCCTGAGCCACTCACATATCTAGTTAGTCTGGGGAACTCTAGACTAACTTTAACCACCTGGGGTTCTCGAATGTGCACTTAACTCTACGTACACCAGCGTTTCAGCATTTCGTGCCCATCGAAATCCTACTGCCGCGGCCGTGATCGAACCCGAGACCTGTAGCTCTGCAGCGCTTCGCCATAGCCAATAAACACCGCGGTGGTGTAACGAACAACTCAAGTGAAGAGTTCTTCGCGCCATTTTCAGGCCTATATAGCTGCTACGAGATTGAGCTCTGTTGATGGCAAGCTTTCGGGGTATCACCCAGAAAAAAAAAATAGCATCACTTATTGACGCGATTAAGGGTTTGGGATGTGACGCTTTTTACTCAAATATTTAAATTAAATACCTGACCTAGAACGAGATATTTAAAACCGCCGCCTGTTTAAGGAGTGCGTTACTTGGCTACAGATTCTCCGCTATCTACGGAGCACAGGAATGTACGACTTTTGCTCTTTCTCAACAGTGGCCACTACAGCAAATACGGCGCTGCCCTCCCGTGCAAGGCAGATTGTTCCGGCTGTTTCGCCGAGAGGAAGACACGCGTTTAAGAACGACAGTGAGGAAATGCAAAATGCGAAGCGACAAACGTAAAAGGAGAAGTCCCAGCTTCTGTTCCCACGACGTCAACGAGACAAAGGGGGTCAGGAAGGAACAGACTTCCGCGTACGCGCGCAGTACGGGGCCAGCGTACTATACGCGAAATGACAAGGCATTCCTCCTGGGCGAGTCCCCCTTGCCTCTCCTGGTCGCTTCAGCCTTCAGACAAGTTCGTGCGTAAGCGTCCTCTTTCAAACAGTCGGAGCTTCCGCTGACGACGGGACGTACTGTGGAATCGCGTACCGGGGTATTCGTAAGCACGGGGGGTATAGTCTCGATTCCGTTAACTTCGTTACGTCCGTCCGTTCTCGTCTGTGGGCTGATCGTGCACGCGAAAATTTTCGACTGTTGTCGAGGCGAAATACGAGGAGGGAAGTAAGTAGGAAGAAATGGGGAAGAGTTCGAGGAAGGGCAGGAGGACGGTAAAGTAGGATGACGAAGAACGAGACAGAGAAAGAAGACGCGCCACACTGGGCCGTCGACGGAAACCAGCGACAGGCCAAGCTCGCGCCAAGCAATTCGTGACCACGGAGACACGCGGCATTCCCCGACCGCTTTGTCTCTGTCGGCGCTGTGCTTGTCACGAACGACGACTGGAACGACGGTCGAGCAAAAGCGGCGCAGCCGAGAGCCGCTTCGTTCTGTGGCGCGGGGCCGGTCGGTCGATGCCGGCGACTCGCTCGCCGGTGGCGCGGATCGCATGGCGCTGTTGCGGGACGGCGGGGCAGCCGTGGCACCTGGGGCACCACCGTCGATTCCCGGAGTGCGGCGGTGCCACCTCAATTTCGCTACCGCGGAAGTGCGAGCAAGTAGAGGGGGGCCGCGGCGCCGACACCTCGGCGTGCACGCGACGACGCCGTCCCCGACCCTTCCTTCCTTGCTTCCTTCTCGCTCTCGCTTGTAACTCGCGTGGCTCTTGCGAAACGGGTCGGGCTCGCTCCGAATTGCCCCCGACTCGCGCCGGCTTCCGTTCAGTTACGGTGTCACTGGGCGCGAGTTGTTATTGACACTGCTTTATATCATTTTTTTTTATTCCTTTGCGGTTACCATCCCCGTGACCTGACGTGGTGGAATGAGTGGTTACGTAGGCTTAGGCTGGTGCGCGCTCTCGTCCGCGGCGTGCGGGTCTCGGTTCCTCCGGCCCCATTCTCACGCACGCTAGCGCGCGTGCGCTAACCACTCGCCCAGGCACTCCTGAACAATCGCACGCGATACGCGCATGACGAAAACAACCAAGCACGCATAAGCAGACACACAAAGGCACGAGCCAACGCACATACACGTGAACATGCATGCGCAAGCACGAACGTTCGCATGCGCGCACACTATGGCTTCTTGACTTCAACGCGTATATACGTTAATACACTCTTGCGTCTTTTCTACGCTTACTGGCTCTTTAGGTGGTATTCCACAGGTTGAACGTAGCCAGAACCTTCATCTCCCAGGAGAGAGGATGGTTGAAGAAACGGTTGATTCACGCAAGTGCCCGAGGAGGCGCGAACACTTCACTTTTACTTACGCGCACTCGTTAAATGGACCTGAGCCATCCTGGTCGGACCAGGTCTCCGTTTTTTGAGGGGATCTGCGATGTTGGACCATCGTCACTATTCGATTGAAAAACATAGGGTGGCAAAGCTAAGAATTCGGAAGTTTCTTTCCTGCATCCGCTTTCTGCTGTGTGCACATGCGTTTAAACGGCGCTAGTTTTGCTTTCGGTTTCTCTGTACTTCGACAGGCTGCATGGTATAAGCTACCCGGCTTTCTGTTGCTTCCAGACGGATCACGCGCTGTGCTGAAGTCCTCAGACAGCTGACGCGAAGGGGCCTCGCGAACTTCCGGAAACGCTTTTCGTCAAGTGGAGGATCTTGAAGCGTTAGTAGTGTCCCGCAGGGAAAAAAAAATAGAGAGTGAGAGAGAGAGAGAACTGTTCTTCCGTTGTGGATAAGTGGAACAACGGACTCGTTGCATCTGTCAGCATGTCAACCTGGTTACAGGTTAGACCTGCTCCTCTTTTTCTCTCAGTGACCCGGCTGTCACTAAAACCAAGTTTTAGGACGTGCCTGTGCATTCGCGTTGGGGTACTCGCTCCCGCTATCACTAGTGCGATTCTCGCCTTCTTCCCATTGCTTACGTTTGGTCCCGTTTGCGTTTTTCGTTGTGAAGTACGTCGCATGTACTGCCTCACACTGACAAGTTCGAGCACACTCGCAATTTTCGTAAACATCGTCCGGCTAATTGTGCAAAAATAGTTAAGATCAGAATGCGTGGTGTGCGTTCTCAAAACCTTTTAGAAAGGCAGATTTCGTTAGCTATTCTTCCTACTTTCCTCCCAGTTGCTCTGGTCTGGCTTAGTAGAACAGGCCAATAGCGGAGGCAGCGTTGTCGAAGGTGGTGACTTGGTCGGCCGAGCCCGATATGCGTCCGCCTCGCAAGGGTTTTGTTGTGTTTTGCAACGTGGACTGAGCTGGGAGGCTGTGCAACCCCAAAACACTCACAAATTTCATCGCAATAACAAGTACAGCTAACCGATAAATCTCCTGAGCAGCATATCTCGGCTGATTCTCCAGGAAGCTATTTTTTCAATTGAACACTCGCCCTCCAATGGTTTCCATCCGTTCTCTGTTTTTCTTTTTGTTTACTTTCACATTACCTTTCATTTTCACTTCTAAAAGGTGACGCACCCATGTGCGGCTCTTGTAGGTGTCAACAAGGTACTGCACACTTACTGTGCCTGTGCCCTCGCAACGACGCGTACCACTTCCTCTTTCTCCTTCCCCTTTCGGTTCAAGTCCTGGTTCAGCGGCAAAGATTCTTGGATCAGGCCACGTGCGTTCCTGGCACAGTAAGCATCGTCACCAGTGCAGCAGTTCGTCAACACGAACTATCTTATAGCCGCTTATAGACGAAATGTTCACCACCGCGTGCGGCTGAATGACAAATTTCTCGACAAATAAATATCCAAAGCGTTTTTTTTTTTTCAATTTATGCTGACATCTTGCATGTCGAGTTCGCTTGTAACGTTGGCACTTCTTACTACGACTGGAAAGTTGGGTCACTGTCGTTGACCTATCCAAAAAAGAAAAAAGAAAGGCTGGCATTATTGGTTCCGTAAGGAAGGAAAATGGTTCACTGACGCAATTACTAACTCGCGTCTTTACTTGACCAGGTAGTAGTCCTTCAATCACTTGATAAGCTCTTACCACATTCACGCAAAACTTGAATACTTGAATATGCCATTGTTGTCTGGAACCCCCATGAGAAAATATTGAAAAATAAGTTAGAAATAATACAATGTCTTGCAACGTTTTATGTGTTCAAAGTACACAAAGGATAACTCAGTTACAGCGATGTTAAGACAGCGTGATTTAGAATCGCTAAACAAACGCAGGCTTAAAAGTAGGGTGAAGTTTCTTTTTAAATTGATGGAAGGCGATTTTAGTATTAACAAAAACGACTACTTACTATTGCCCGGGAAATGAAGTGACAGGGCGAATCATACGCGAGTGCTCAGTCTTATTTCGCCCGAACAAATGTGTTTCGGTATTCTTGTTTTGCTGATGTAATTGAGGCATGGAAGGGCCTCCCGAGAGATGTGGTCAGTACAAATGATGTTTCCGAATTCATGCGTTTACTTGATGTCCATTTATCTAATTAATTCTGATGATTAGTTTGAGCTTCAGCTATGGTCATGTTGTTTGGTTGTATTACTTATTTTATACATATATGTATATAAGTGTGTGCGTATGTGTAAACTTCTGTATGAAGATTGTTCTCCCTCCCTGTAATGGCCCTCAAGAGAGGGTTAACAGTACTTCTAAACAAAATAAAATATAAAATAAAATAAGAAGAACCAGATCGGACCAGTACATGAATACATGAGAATGAGATGATCGGTTCTTCGCATAACACAAGCTTGTCTGCATGGCGTATGTGCGAGCAGTATTATATATGGTGTAGACTTTAGTCTAAGTGTCAACTGCAGTGGGCAAATGTTTCTTAAAGAGGCATTCACAATATCAAAGTTTGACCCGACCTCTCAGAGCACTTCTTACCTCACATTCCATCATTTGACGTCAGAGCACTAACGAGATCGTAGAACAATTTTATCCTAACTATTGAGCTGCAGTAGGCTTCGCTTCTACAGTAAAGATAAAACGGGACTGGCCTCATTGACGGCAATGCTATCAACGAGCTTTCGCAGTCCAATGTGGGTCTACCAAGCAACTGACCCAGTTTGCAACGTTCTCCAAACCTACCGCAACTGCAGCCCGTTATCGCCGTGCCAAGGCCATATCGAACTCCTAGATCGCCATCGCGTCGCTATCGACGAGTGACCGCCGAGGCCAGTGTCACCGCGGCAGTGACCGCCCCAAGCAAGGCCGCCAAGCCGTTTGGTAATGGTTCGAGTCCATGCATTCTTCGCAGAAGCTGCTCTGAACCTCTTGCTCCGGGGGGGGGGGAGAGGTTGGGGGGGGGTGCACGTTATTGCCTTATAGCGCGTCGTCGTACCCAGGCGTGGCCTCCTCGTGCAACAAAACGACGTCGCGACCCTCAGACGTCGATGCGGGCGCGTGCCGCTTCTTTTTTCCGGGATGTCTTCGGTGGTGCTTCCGTTTTTGCGTGCCAACTGGGTCGTGCCGCTGCTACCTGTCTCTGCAGCGAGCCCGTTATTTTTAACCCCGCCTCGTCCTCGGCCAGGACAATCTCTACCCCTCCCTTCGAACTACGCGATCGGCGGCCCTCTTTGCACGGGCCGAGGGCAACGCGCTCCGCGTGAAAGCGCTGCGTTGACTGATTGCCCCGCGAACGTCAAGACGTCAAGCGCCCGTCACCTTTGGCCGCGTGGCATTGAACCCTTTCTTGGTCCCTCGGGGCCTAATCTAGTCCGCGCCACGCACCCTGCCTGGCGCTTGTTAACTTTGTGCTTGGCTGGGACCGTTGTGTTGCCTGCTGTATACGACCTGCTGTGAGAGAAGTGTTGAGCGAAGAGACCTAAGCTGCAACACTACAGGGCGTATACCTACACAGCATTGGTCGGCTGCAGGTCGAATGATAAGTTTGAGTGGAGTTGATAAACACCTTGACTAGATACTGCAATAGGGCAAATCAGCCCTGTCGCCGGTTTCTGATGGTGACGGAGTGCAGAAAATGCTGGCGTAGACACATTTTGGTCCTCGTAGAATAACGACAAGCAGCCAAAGTGAATCCGTACACTCACATAGCGATGTTTCTTCGTCGAAACTATTGATATATTGCGCTGTGAATAAAAACATACAATTTAACTCTTCCCTTAGAGCGATACTTCACACCTGCAGGTCTAAAAACATGTCCTGAGTTCCATGACTTCTGAGGCAGCAGCTGACTTCCACAACCACAGCCCTCCACCCCCCCCCCCCCCCCCCCCCCTAAAGAAAAAAACTGCTAGGAAAGTGTGGCAGTGTGAACAATATGTGGCAATTGATCGTTCCAGACGTTCACAAATTCATTTGTTTAGAATGCAAATCGGTTTGGTTGTTACAAAATTGTCAAGCTCTGTAGGGTCGCGGCTGCATTTCTAACGTGCAGGTCCTTTTTGCACGTTGTCATCTATGTATGTTATTGCACGGTTTCAAGAATAGCTACGCCGTAGGCGAGGACATCTGAGAGTATATATTGTAAGCAGCAGTCATAAGAAATGTATAGTATTTATTGTCGCACACCACACTAGCCAGTTAGGAGACAAGTAATGCAAAAATTTGTCTATTTATTTCAGTGTCGGATTGCAACTGAAGTCTTCTGGATCCCGTTCAGAAAAGTCATTTATGAAGTAACATAGAAGTAACTTAGATCGAGTGCCATTAACCTGGCAATTTGTCCTCTATAAGTTCCACAAAATATCTAAAGAAGAGGGCACAACCGTGGAACAACAAGGCCACTTCGCAGGATGTGTGCTATGTGACGTTTCAGATTATTTCTAGATGGAATAAACTTTATTTTCCAACGGATAAGGTGATCTACCCACCCCCCGACACGCAGGTCAGGGGGCGAGTGCCGCCGCCTCAGATGCAGGCTGGGAGGTCTTGGGTCCCAGCAGCCTCTTCAGCCAGTTGGACGAGCCGGAGCTGGAGCTCAGAGTCCGAGCTGCGCAGTAGGTTCTCTAAGGTGTCTCTACTACCTATTTTGTGCGTTCCTCCGGGAGAGTATGGACATTCCCATATTATGTGGTCGACGGTCCCTCTCGTCCCACAAAGATTACACCTATCGCTCCTGGCCTCGGGGAACATGTGGTTCGCCATAATCGGGCGCGGATACGTATAAGTTTGTAGTCGTCTCCACGCGACTGCTTCTCTGTTGTTTAATTTTGGGTATGGCGGGGATACCAGTCTACGAGCCAGTCTATAATGCTGCGTGATCTCCCCATATTTTAGCATGTGCTCTCCGCTCCCTCGGTCATCGAGGGGCCCCATAGCGGCTCGGCGGTAGAGATCTCGAGCAAGCTCGTGGGCCGCCTCGTTGCCGGGGACCGCTTCGTGCGCCGGAGTCCAAATTATTTTAATTTTTTCTATTTAACTTTCTCTGGCCTAGGATTCCGGCCGCTAAGAGAGATACTTCCCTTGCTTAAATTTTGTATGGCAGTTTTGCTGTCACTGATCACAAATTTCGCGTCTGTTCCAGCGCAAGCTAATGCGATCGCGATTTCCTCGGCAACTTCTATGCTTCGCCCGCGCAGAGTGGCAGCGGTCACGGGAATACCCCGGCCGCTGACGGCCGTTGCTACTAAAATTGCCGCTACCTCCCGCCGCGTCTACATAGGTCACATCATGTTCCGAAATTTTACCGAATGTAATTTTTAATGCCTCCTGTCTTTGCAATGCTCCGGGTGCATGTTTTTTGGCAGGGGGGGGGGGGGAGATAATCAGACTTTTTTTTTCACTTCCCTATCTACTTCCACCTTTTGGGTGGGGCCTCTGTGCGGATTTATTCCAACTTTGGCCAATATGGCTCTTCCTGTCCTCGTGGTGCTGTCTCTCAATTTGAGAGGTTCGCACCGCTTCCGCCAGTTCTGCCCATGTGTTCCACACCCCTAGAGTCACCAGCCTCTCTGTGGATGTGCACATGGGCAGTCCCAGCGCTCTTTTTACGCATATTCTCATTATAGAATCAATCTTTTCCCTTTCCACCGCTTTCAAATCGAGATATGGCGTTGCGTAGCTCACCGGCTGAAGATGTACGCCTGTATTAGTTTATTCAAATTTTTCTCCTTTAACCCTAGGCCTTTGCTGGCCACCCGCCTAATTAGGCGCAGGGTCTGTATTGCGTGATTCTGCAGCCTCTTGACGGTCTCGCCATTCTGGCCGTGTGACTGGAGAATCACTCCCAAGATTCTAATTTGCTCGACTACTGGTACCTCCTTACCCGCCACTTTAATTTTGATCTCCGACGGTGCCTTGCACCTTAAGTGTTTCGGATTGTATATAAACAATCCTGATTTCTGTGGCGAGCATGCTAGGCCTCTCTCGGCCGCGTAATTGACTGTGATGTCGGTGGTGGCCTGAAGCAGGCTTTCGACAGCTGAATCACTTCCCAGGTGGACCCAGACGGTGATATCATCCGCATATATACTAAATTTTAATCCCTCGAGCTTTGCCAATTGCTTGGGGAGTTCCTTCATAGCCACGTTGAAGAGTGGGGGAGACAGCACTGATCCCTGGGGCGTACCCTTACTCCCTAGCTCAATTGTGGGGGATTCCAGCGTTTGGAGCCTCATGCAGGCAGTTCTTCCCGTCAGGAAGTCCCTGATGTATCGATATGTCCTGGTACCTACAATAATCTTGTTGAGTCCTTCCAGGACCGCCTCATGCTTTACGTTGTCAAAAGCCTTCGTGAGGGCCAGTCCCAGAATTGCTTTTGCATCTTTAGACCTTGAGTCTACTTTATCATGTTTGATTTGGAGCATGACGTCCTGCGTACACAAGTGAGCTCGGAATCCGACCATCTCATGTGGCCACAGATCGCCCTGCTCCATGAAGCCCGTCAGTCTGGTCTGGACGACGTGCTCCATCATTTTCCCCACGCATGAAGTTAAGGAAATTGGCCGTAAGTTTGCCAGTTGCGGAGGCTTCCCAGATTTCGGTATTAAAATAATGCTTGCCGTCTTCTACTGTTGTGGGAGCTCACCTTTATCCCAACATTCCTGCATGTACTTCGTTAGATAACTAATGGAATCATCGTCTAAGTTCCTGAGCATATTGTTCTTTACCCCGTCAGGGCCCGGAGCCGACTTCGTCCACTTACAATCTCTGCCCTCACTTCTGCTTTTGTTATGGGGGCGTCCAACGCCTCGTTAGGTGCTCCGCCATAGTCGGGAAGTGGAGTTCGCGATGTTTCCCCCACGAGCGTCTCAATTAATTTCTTCATGAAATAATCATCGTTCCCTTCGAACACGTGCCTCGCTTTTTCCAATCTTATACCGGATTGAATCTTCGAGCTTGTGGGGTCCAACAAGTGCCGGAGGATGTCCCACGTCTTGGAGAGGTTCATGCTCCCCTCCATTTCGTCACACTTGTTGGCCCAATGTTGTTCGCATAATGTAACAGTATAATCTTCGATTTCCTTATTATGCCTAGCAATCCTTCCTCTGAGGTTGCGGTTCCATTTCTGATTTTTGAGACGACGCTCCATGCTTTGCTTGGCTTCCCACATGTGCGGCAGACGGCTGTCCGCTACCTCCGGGGCGTTATCCCCTTCGAACGTTTTTGTCGTCTCTCTAACGTCCGATTTGAGCGCTGTCGTCCATTCCTCGATGTTTCTGATGGGCCCCAGTTCCGGCGCCCTCCTGATATCTCTAAACTTATCCCACTCAACGCCGACGGCCGGCGCGTGAGCCCAGCGCGTTTGAAGGCCCTCTTTCAGTATGGAAACAATTATGTAATGGTCGCTGCCAAAATTTTGATCCAATTATGCCATTCTAGATCCTTTACGTTTTTCGAGAATGTCAGATCTAAAGATGTATCCTTACTAAAGCTATTGCCCACCCTCGTTGGACTCTCAGGGTCCGTGTGCAGACTAAGCCCTATGTCATTCGTATCTTCCCCCAGCTGTCTGCCTTTCGGGCTTTGGTGCGGGTACCCCCATTCCTGGTGATGTGGATTAAAGTCCCCCACTATCAGCAGTGTCTGGTTGCTTGAAATTGATTTGTTAATTAAATGCATTGCGAAGCAGAGCTCTGAACCTCCCCTTCCTTTGCCTAGGTGAGCTGTATAAATTTAGAATGAATAAACTAGGGTCCTTCTGTTTTCCGGTTAGAATTTCGACAAACACGTTCTCGATCTCTCTTGACTCTAGATCGGGTTCAATGGCCACGATATTCCTTTTCACGAGCGTTGTGACCGAGGATTTCTCCCCCCTGCCACTATTAAATGACTTATAGCCTGACAGTTTTGCGGGTCCCCCAATTTCCTGGAGGGCTATCGCCAAAGGAATCTCATCTAATAGCGGAAGGTACTGTTACAGAATCGGCCGCTTGCGCCTGAAGCCGCGACAGTTCCACTGCCAGATTTGATTTTCATTTGCGCGCCTGGCCATTTTGCAGTCGCGTGACGATCTGCTCTATATTCTGTTGCCACCCGTTCATGGCGACCATCTCATTCCTTAGCCTTTGGCATTCCTCGGCCTGTTTCTGAACTGCCCCGAGGACAGCTTGAATTTGGATGTTGATCATCATAATCATCATCATCAGCCTAGTTACGCCCACTGCAGGGCAAAGGCCTCTCCCATACTTCTCCAACTACCCCGGTCATGGACTAATTGTGGCCATGTTGTCCCTGCAAACATCTTAATTTCATCCGCCCACCTAACTTTCTGCCGCCCCCTGCTACGCTTCCCTTCCCTTGGAATCCAGTCCGTAACCCTTAATGACCATCGGTTATCTTCCCTCCTCATTACATGTCCTGCCCATGCCCATTTCTTTTTCTTGATTTCAACTAAGATGTCGTTTACCCGCGTTTGTTGCCTCACCCAATCTGCTCTTTTCTCATCCCTTAACGTTACACCCATCATTCTTCTTTCCATAGCTCGTTGCGTCGTCCTCAATTTCAGCAGAACCCTTTTCGTAAGCCTCCAGGTTTCTGCCCCATATGTGAGTACTGGTAACACACAGCTGTTATACACTTTCCTTTTGAGGGATAGTGGCAACCTGCTGTTCATGATTTGAGAATGCCTGCCAAACGCACCCCAGCCCATTCTTATTCTTCTGGTTATTTCAGTCTCATGATCCGGATCCGTGGTCACTACCTGCCCTAAGTAGATGTATTCCCTTACCACTTCCAGTGCTTCGCTACCTATCGTAAACTGCTGTTCTCTTCCGAGACTGTTAAACAATACTTTAGTTTTCTGCAAATTAATTTTCAGACCCACCCTTCTGCTTTGCCTCTCCAGGTCAGTGAGCATGCATTGCAATTGGTCTCCTGAGTTACTAAGCAAGGCAATATCATCAGCGAATCGCAAGTTGCTAAGGTATTCTCCATCAACTTTTATCCCCAATTCTTCCCACTCCAGGCCTCTGAATACCTCCTGTAAACATGCTGTGAATAGCATTGGAGATATCGTATCTCCCTGTCTGACGCCTTTCTTTATAGGGATTTTGTTACTTTCTTTGTGGAGGACTACGGTGGCTGTGGAGCCGCTATAGATATCTTCCAGTATTTTTACATATGGCTCATCTACACCCTGATTCCGTAATGCCTCCATGACTGCTGAGGTTTCGACTGAATCAAACGCTTTCTCATAATCAATGAAAGCTATATATAAGGGTTGGTTATATTCTGCACATTTCTCTATCACTTGATTGACAGTGTGAATATGGTCTATTGTTGAGTAGCCTTTACGGAATCCTGCCTGGTCCTTTGGTTGACAGAAGTCTAAGGTGTTCCTGATTCTATTTGCGATTACCTTAGTAAATACTTTGTAGGCAACGGACAGTAAGCTGATCGGTCTATAATTTTTCAAGTCTTTGGCGTCCCCTTTCTTATGGATTAGGATTATGTTAGCGTTCTTCCAAGATTCCGGTACGCTCGAGGTTATGAGGCATTGCGTATACAGGGTGGCCAGTTTCTCTAGAACAATCTGACCACCATCCTTCAACAAGTCTGCTGTTACCTGATCCTCCCCAGTTGCCTTCCCCCTTTGCATAGCTCCTAAGGCTTTCTTTACTTCTTCTGGCGTTACCTGTGGGATTTCGAATTCCTCTAGGCTATTCTCTCTTCCACTATCGTCGTGGGTACCACTGGTACTGTATAAATCTCTATAGAACTCCTCAGCCACTTGAACTGTCTCATCCATATTGGTAACGATATTGCTGGCTTTGTCTCTTAACGCACACGTCTGATTCTTGCCTATTCCTAGTTTCTTCTTCACTGTTTTTAGGCTTCCTCCGTTCCTGAGAGCCTGTTCAATTCTATCCATATTATAGTTTCTGATGTCCGCTGTCTTACGCTTGTTGATTAACTTAGACAGTTCTGCCAGTTCTATTCTAGCTGTAGGGTTAGAGGCTTTCATACATTGGCGTTTCTTGATCAGATCTTTCGTCTCTTGCGATAGCTTACTGGTTTCCTGTATAACGGCGTTACCATCGACTTCTATTGCGCACTCCTTAATGATGCCCATGAGATTGTCGTGCATTGCTGCAACACTAAGGTCCTCTTCCTGAGTTAAAGCCGAGTACCTGTTCTGTAGCTTGATCCGGAATTCCTCTAGTTTCCCTCTTACCGCTAACTCATTGATTGGCTTCTTGTGTACCAGTTTCTTCCGTTCGCTCCTCAAGTCTAGGCTAATTCGAATTCTTACCATTCTATGGTCACTGCAGCGTACCTTGCCGAGCACGTCTACATCTTGTATGATGCCAGGGTTCGCGCAGAGTATGAAGTCGATTTCATTTCTAGTCTCGCCATTCGGGCTCCTCCACGTCCACTTTCGACTAACCCGCTTGCGGAAAAAGGTGTTCATTATCCGCATATTATTCTGTTCTGCAAACTCTACTAATAATTCTCCTCTGCTATTCCTAGAGCCTATGCCATATTCCCCCACTGACTTGTCTCCAGCCTGCTTCTTGCCTACCCTGGCATTGAAGTCGCCCATCAGTGTATTTTGTTTTGACTTTACCCATCGCCGATTCCACGTCTTCATAAAAGCTTTCGACTTCCTGGTCATCATGACTGCATGTAGGGGCATAGACTTGTACCACCTTCAATTTGTACCTCTTATTAAGTTTCACAACAAGACCTGCCACCCTCTCGTTAATGCTATAGAATTCCTGTATGTTACCAGCTATTTCCTTATTAATCAGGAATCCGACTCCTAGTTCTCGTCTCTCTGCTAAGCCCCGGTAACACAGTACATGCCCGCTTTTTAGCACTGTATATGCTTCTTTTGTCCTCCTAACCTCACTGAGCCCTATTATATCCCATTTACTACCCTCTAATTCCTCCAATAACACTGCTAGACTCGCCTCGCTAGATAGCGTTCTAACGTTAAACGTTGCCAGGTTCAGATTCCAATGGCGGCCTGTCCGGAGCCAGGTATTCTTAGCACCCTCTGCAGCGTCACAGATCTGACCGCCGCCGTGGTCAGTTGCTTCGCGGCTGCTGGGGACTGAGGGCCGGGGTTTGATTGTTGTATTCATATAGGAGGTTGTGGCCCAGTACTGCACCAGGGTGGCCAGTCCTGCTCTGGTGAGAGAGTGCGTTACCGGTTCTGGTCACCGGGATCAGGCCGCACTCCAGGCCTGTTTGCGCAATTTTCTCAACACACGTTTTTTTTTTTTGTATTTTCCGATGGAGAATTGCGCTGCACCGGGATTTGAATCACGGTCCTTTTGCACTGGAGACGGATACTCTACCGTCCCCGCAGGAGTTAAATTAAAAATTGGAGAATGGGGATTTGCATGACAAAACCACTTTCTGATTATGCACGCCTTAGTGGAGGACTCCGAAAATTTCGACCACCTGGGGTTCTTTAACGTGCACCAAATTCTAAGTACACGGGTGTTTTCGCATTTCGCCCCCATCGAAATGCGGCCGCCGTGGCCGGGGGATGTTGATATGGTTCATTAATTCATTCATCTTGGCCTCTAACTATTCCAAATTTTCCACCCTTTTCTCCATAGCCTGAAAACGGCCGGCGTCTTGAATTTTGCGTTTCGTTGTTGGCGGGAGGGAAGCCTCTGTGACCATCTTATCCTCTCCTTGCGGCTGTTGACGTGCCGCTGGGGGGGGGGGGGGGAGTCACCTGTCTAATGGGTTGTTGCGGAGGAAGAGTTGCCTGCCTCCGCGATTTCTTTAAATTTTGGATTTCGGACAGTTTCGAATCGACTATCCCCGTTAATTTTTCGACCGTTTTCTTTAATTTCTCAATTTCCTCGTCCCGTTTATCCCTCTGATTACTTTCCTGGGAGACCTTACCCGCAAAATTCACACCCTTACGCTTCTTGCTTCTACCTCGTCTCCATGGGTTGGCAGGGTCCCTTGAGCTCGAGCGCCCCCTGGACTGGCTCCTGGCACCTAAAACCCCTCAATAATTCAATAATTCAATACAACAATACAATACAATATAATACTCAATAATTCCAAAGTACAGACAGGGTTTGATCCAGCCGACGACGCCAGCGATAGGCTCATCGGTGACATGTGACCTTGCTCCGCCCCTTTGCCGCCATGAAAGTTCCTGCGTGCCGGGTGAAGTGCGCGCGTTTCGCCTGTTGTGCTATGAACATTGCTGCGATAATTTCGTTCCGGGAGGGCCGAATGGCCTTGTTGCTTTGCGGTTGGGTGCCGAAACCGGACGAACAATGGCAAGAAGTTATTTTGCATCCCGCGCGGCAACCATAACCTAACCAGAAGAAAAGTATGCTTGCACAGAATTGGACGGAAGGACTTTGAACTGCCGGTAACTGCATGGTTATGCGACGCAAGAAACACAGAATGATACAAAGGTGCGATAGAAAGTATACACGTGCATGCGTCGAGCTGTGATAGTATTTCACTCGCGCGCACGAATGTTGATGGCCGAAGTTTGTGGATACTATTTATTTTAGTTCGTTATCGGGAGCCCGCTGAATAGCTCAGTACGAGCTAGGATGCAAAGGACCGAAATGCCTTGTTTCTGTGCGGGTGAGTGCCGAGATCAGACGGAGGACGGCAAGAAGTTATTTTGCATTCCGCACGGCAAACAAAACCAAACCAGAAGATAAATGTAAAAATAAAAGATAAAAGATAAAAGACACAACCGTCGGTAACTGCACGACTATGCGAGGAAAGTAACGTAGAGCGATACGAAGGTGCGAGAGAAAGTATACACGTGTGCGTGCAGAGCTGCGATAGTATTTCGTTCACGCGCATGAATGTTGACGGCCGAAGTTTGTGGAGATTATTGATTTTAGTGCATTATGAGCCCGTTGACTTAGCAAGTGCAGTATGACCTAGTATGCAAGTAAATAGTGGGGCAGAAACGCATTAACTCGCTGAAAAATATCTGCATTGCGTTACGTGCGATAAAAAATAAATTTCAGCAGCGAATTCTACTTTCACACTTTCCTGTGTTTGCGCGCGTTAACTGCGCTTTACAATATGTCCAAAAAGTCAATCCCACCTGTGCATATCCTAATCGTTTTTTGTGGATTGCATATATGGATAAATATATTCCTAAGTGCCTGCATTACTCTGCTTTTAAAAACAAGTACTGCATAGCCACTGCTACTGGCCATCAAATAATAAAGTGTAATAGTATAATACAATTTATCAAAGTACATTACATACAGCTGCGAGGTCGTTCCTTCCAAGTTTCCCTTACACTCGAAGAAGTTTCAGTAATCGGCGATGCGATTTTACTGATGAAAAACACACAACTGCTAATTAGCATAAGAAAAACGCCAGAAGCGATACATGGATCGCCAGCAAAACACAATGCAGTAATAGCTAGGCCAATCCACGTGCGTTTCGTATAAGGGCGCCCTACTTCTTACGGGGCTTTAGCGGTGTACGGAGGCCAAAAGGCATAAACATAACAATGCACGTCATGATTCAAGTTTACGTGGCGACGTCGCACGGTTCACGAGAACAGTCGACCGCATTCACACACGCGCACACACTACGCTCGATGTTGGTGTGCCGCGACATTAGATCGCGCTGGCAGCCCGAACACAATCGAGGAGACTCGCTGACATGATCCACACGGCCGCTTTAGAATGTCACGACAATTGCACTGCCTCGTAGCACTGAACCAGAAAACAAAACAGACGTCGTGTAATCGCTACACGACAAACACACTCAGCGGCAAGAAGTCTGTTGGCGCACTCGTTTCCACACACACACAGGATGTTGTTTAGTTGCCGTGAAGGTCGTACGTTTCAGCGACGTTATGTCGAAACTTTTCGGTCCAAGCCACTGTCAGCCTCCTTTTTTTACCCGAATTCTTCGTTCAAAGTAACCGCTATGTGTACGCAGCACACTTACGAGCAAAAGAATTCACAGAGCAACCAGGATTAAGCGCACGCAATCACCAAGGCTCGCACGGTGATTGAGCGCAAACGAACGAAAGGTAAACATGCGGAATCGCGAGGCGATCAAGCACTCATTCCGCTCTCTTGAGCGTTTTTCTTTCAGCGCTCATTTGAAATTAAAGGACTAGATTTAGCAGTTCGAGCCCTTCTTTCGTTTTTCACAAGCTATGGCCGGATTCAGACGGGGCCGTTCGTCAACAGACAGCGTTGTTGACTTGATAACATTTGTGCAACACCAAAAGGCCTGTAAGCGACTATCTGCTGCTCTGTTTCTAGACGTTAAAGGAGCTTATGATAATGTCACCCATGAAGCCATCCTTAGCACGTTAGAAGCCGTCGGACTTGGTGGTAAGATGTATATGTGGGTGTGCAACTACTTACAGAGGAGACCATTCTACATGCACACAGAAAATGGCCCGACGTCTGAGCATTACGGTAGCCGAGGAGTCCCTCAAGGAGGAGTGCTTAGCCCGACTCTTTTCAATCTCACCCTCAGTAGATTAGTTTACAACCTGCCAAGCACCGTACGACTTTCCATCTATGCGGACGACATCTGCATTTGGGCATCAGGTGTGACACGACTTCAGCTTCGTGCTCGGCTTCAGAAGGCAGCCACAATGACATCTTGCTACCTTCGTCAACAAGGACTTGAAATTTCATGCGGAAAGTGCGCAATGGTGGCATTCACGAGGAAGCCAATGTCTGGTTACGGCGTGTCTATTAACGGACAACTTATACCAAACAGCAGAAGCCACAGGTTCTTGGGAGTCGTAATTGACAGAGACCTGTCTTGGACTCCGCACGTCAATTACGTGAAAAAGCGGCTGACTGCTATCTGTCACCTGTTCAGGTTCCTTGCAGGAAAAAGTTGGGGAGCATCTATACACGCTATGTTACAGTTGTACATGGCGTTGTTCATTGGATTCCTGCGATACAGCCTGCCTGCAATATCCAACACCTGCAAGACTAACCTGCGTACGATTCAGAGTATTCAAGCCCAAGCCCTTAAGATATGTCTTGGCTTACCACGCAGTGCATCAACGGCTGAAACCATTGCCCTAGCGCAGGATTACCCGATCACGACGCACATTGCCGTTGAGACAATGCGTATGCATCTCAGACATTATGCTAGGACCCCTTCCCACCACTTGGCGAGCCTCACTGCTGCAAGGCCCTGCTCGACATTTAGCGGTATTGTCAGTGCACATCGTGCATCGTTTACCTCAGGGTACGCACCTGCGGCCAAGCCAGCGTTTCCTCCGTGGTGTTTGAGCCGTCCACAAGTTGAGATAATGATTCCAGGACTACAGAAGAAGACAGGTCTACCGGCCCCTGCTCTAAAACAGCTGAGCTTACTTCTTCTGCATGAAAAGTACAGCAACCACGTGCACATCTATACCGACGGATCGACTACGTCGTGCAGTTCTGGTGGTGCCGTGGTTATACCAACGCGAGGAATGACACTGCGGTTCAGGACATCGCATGTCACGACCTCAACGGCGGCAGAACTAACGGCCCTGCGTCGAGCACTGGAATTCATTGATTCGGAAAGACCCAGAAAATGGGCTGTGTTCTGTGATTCAAAACCGGCATTACAGTGCACGCAGTCAGTTCTCCGACACGGATGTCATGACCAATTGACATACGAAGTCGTGAAACTTCACCACGATGTCCAACAAAAAGGCCACGAAGTCGTTTTTCAGTGGGTACCTGGCCACTGTGGAATCAGTGGCAATGAGTCCGCCGATAACGCTGCTCGCACAGCTCATCAAGAAGAGCACAGCATTCCGATTCCGCTTTCGAGGACTGACGCTGCAAGGCAGCTTCGACACCTGGCACGTAGCCTCACAGTGACCGAGTGGAACTCGCAATACTTACGACTTACACGACTACATCGACTAAACCCCTCCCTGCAGCTCCGACCTCCACCCGGACTTCCTCGACGTGAAGCTACGCTTCTCTGTCGCCTTTGGTTAGGAGTGGCCTTCACAAAGGCATACTCTACATTAATTGGGGTGACTGACAGTGCAGCATGCGAGGTCTGTGGCACCGAAGAAAACATCGACCACCTGCTGTGCCACTGTCCAAGATATGCCCTAGAGCGACAAGAACTTGCCAAAGCTTTCCAAAAACTGGACAATCGGCCGCTTTCTGTGCAGGTGCTGCTGGAACACCGCCCCCATCGCCCGTCGGCCCATAAAGCAGTGAAGGCACTTTTGTATTTCTTAAGGACGACGGGTTTGTGCGACCACCTGTGACTATTACGGCAATTTCTGTAAAACCGCACGCGTCAGCGAACTTGCCACAATTTCATTCTTTCCTTCCCTCCTCTCTCTCCCTGTGATCTTTGCTTTCCCCTTTCCCATTCCCCCGGTGTAGGGTAGCCAACCGGACGTTATTCTGGTTAACCTCCCTGCCTTCTTCTTTTCTTTTTCCTCCTCCTCACCACAGTCAGGCACCAGTAGCGTTTTATTTCCGCGCGTGTGCAGATGTTTTTTCACCTCACGAATGCCGCGGCGCCGCGGTTTAGCTTGGGCGCCGTCTGCTACAGGAACTTCCTAGGTGGCGCGCGCGGCAGATGTCGCTACCTTGTTATTGACCTCGAGCACCACCACTGGAAAAGCTGGCGCCACCGTCGGCATGACGTGCTATTAGGGATCACGTGGACATAGCGGCTGCGTCGGCTGCTTCGAGAGCGCCGAAGCAAGCTGAAAACGAGAGTTTAAATTCCCTCGTACACTGCGGTCCTCATTTAGTGGCGAGATTTTCCCACTTCGAGTGTCTCCTTTACAACGCTTGAAAGCACTAGAATAGGTAGTGGCAGCCTTTGAAGGCGCTCAACATGGTAGGCTACTGCTCGGTGCCGCAGTGCCGGACGTACGCAACGGTGCCCGGGGTCAGCCTTATTCACACGTAGCCGCAGGACAAGAAGCTACGTGAAGCTTGGCTCGCGAAACATAAAACCGGCAAACAGTCATCGGCTACAACTCGGGTATGCAGCAAGCACAGACGCGAGGAAGATTTCTGCTACGGCGCCGGGTCTGCGATGTTCGGAAAACGCACGCTGAGACGCTCGCCCGAGTCCGCTGCCCGACTAATGTCATGACGGTTTGGTCTATGAACTTGTCTCTGCTATAGATACTGGCAAGTTCTCTGGAACAGAAAGGGAGCGGTAAGACGCACATTAAAAAAAGGCATGGAATATGGTCATGTTTGTACGTGTTATGAATTAATGCACTGGATTACAAAAAAGCAGCAGCGGGAATCGCACGCTGAGAACACCGATAAACATACAGTGCGACGCAACTCGAGAAATAATATGGAAACGTCCAAGAATTTAGAAGAAAAAAAAAAGATTGAATCGTCGCGACGGCACATCACAGTCCCCGTAGGCGTCGAAGTCTCCACAATGACATTATTTTTGAACAGCTCTGATAGCACCCACGCAACAATGGTTGCTTGTATACTGTCAAATTCTCATGTTCTGCGGCCTAAAGCTCATGGCACGGTGCGAAAACGCGCTCGCAGCGAAAGCAGAACGTGCGCGGACATGCATGCAGACGCGCAGTCGGTCGCTGCGAACCCGTGCGATCGCTGCATTGAGGCTTCATTCTGTTATGCCCCATTTGGTTATACAGACAGCCCACTCTAACGACATATTTCACATAGTTTACTCTCGGCGTTTGGCTACCTTTCACGCAAGAAGCCGGTTCGGGAGACTCCATCGCGGCGACCGCGCGCAGTGGCGTTCCCACTGTACGTATTGGGTAAATAGATAGCGTCTGTAAGCGATTCTGTGCTTTCAGTTTGCCCAAGATTATTATTTAGACAGTAAAAAACTTCTCTCGTTTCTAAAGTAATTACAGAAATGTCCGGGAGAGCTCGCGCGTGGTGTTTTCAGTGAGTGCGGACAGCAAAACCTATGAGGAGGGCGCCGCGTGATCCCTCATACTACGCCAGCGAGGCGCTTCCGATAGATGGCGACTCCGTAACTCCTCGCCGCCAATAGAGGGACCTTACTAGCACCGGAACCGGAGCGTCCCCTGGGCGACGGCGGTGGTCTGCTCTGATTTGTTTCCAGTTTTGGGAAAGAGTCCTCGCGGAACTTGAAGTTTTTTCCCCCTTTGGGTTCGCGTTGTCGACTATGATGTCCCCCACCAGTTATCGTTGCTTGTTCCATCTTCTCCCACTGTCGCTTCTTAACTTCGTAGGAAGTGCGGAAGAGTTCTCGACACTTGGGGTCTCCTAGGGCGTGGCCTTTGCCGCACAGCTGGCATTTCAGCTCACACCTGTGGTCCCTTGACGGGTTCTCGAGGCCGCAGCCACGGCACTTGACGTTCGTCGGGTCCGGGCACACGTCAGCGCGATGCCCGAGTCGGCGACAGGCGACACACACTTCGTATTTTTTACGGTACAGCTGGCATCAGTGCGGTGCGCCATTGAGGTAAATCCAACTTGGCACTTCTTTCTCCTTGAAGAGAATGAAGGTCGACTGTGAACCTTTGCCCAATCTGCGGACTCCTCGAATTTCGGGGTTATCCTTGCGGTCTAGGCGGTACAGAATTTCCTCGATGGAGTGTCCAAGTGGAACCCCGTGGATGACTCCATTTGCGCAGTGCTCGGGGGTGGCCACGTAGGCGAAAGTCTCCACTTGTTCACCGTCGAACATGAGGTGTTTCACGCTCGCGTACTTCAGCTTCCTCTCCGCACTCGTAGTGATGACGAGAACGGAGTGCTGCTTCATATTTGGAGTTATTATATCCTCCTTCTCTTCGCGTGGGTTAATCCCCGCCGACATTTTGATGATGTAAGTCAGATATGCTGTTCCACATTTGGTAAGCTTAACTAGGCCGCCACGTGGTCGGAGATCAATTTTCTCGGCGCCGTCTGGAATGCGCGTATGCTGACGCTCGATCGACTTGGCCGCCATTTTCCTGCCTGCTTGGCTCTCCTGGGCCCGCTGTTTCGCAGTCTTCTGTCCGCTCTTCTCTAGCGGCACGTACCTTCCTCCTTCGCCAGCGTACCATTGTCCTGGCATCAAAGATTCCTCGGGTGTAGTCGCTCCTCCCATAGCAACCATGATTCACAACTTTCGCGCGACTACGAGCGGCAAACGATCCTCCGGTGGCGACGCCGCGGGCCTGCTCGGCCGCGGTAGCCTCAGCGCCTCAGCTACATGCTGCGTTGCACACACAAAGTCCAAAAATGGAGGAAATAATGTCCCACTTGCGGAGAAAACAGTATCTTCGTGGTACTCCCGAGTTCCGTCGTCGATTGAGCACAAAACCTAGGAAAACAAGATCGAAAGACTGCCGAAAAAGGCCGAAATTCGCGCAGCCCATCGAAAGCGCGTTCGCTTAGGACTTTCTCAGATTATTTCTAAAGCAGATTACAGACACTACGAGATTAATAAACCAATTCAGATAGTGCAGTGCAATTCCATGCTTTTGCAGTTATTGGCCGTGCAGTCGCTAGAAATGTTGTGTTTTATTTACATTTTTTTTACGGCTTTCCTCAAAAAATTCATTCGTTGATTTCTTGCTTCCTTATCGAACGCCTACAGCTTGGCACCATTGTACCGACAAGGCCTGATTTAAAGCGCAGGCCAACGCAAATTTATATCTTGGCACTGTGTAAAACTCTTCCTTGAATCAGTGTGCCCGTACAGAGTGCTCAAACAGGATGAGACACGCGACGCGAACTGTTCAGTCCTTTGCGAATGGTCCTCAAAGCATATTACAAGAGGACAACTCCGTTTCGTGTGAAGGAAACCAGAGGGCGGCTGGACCAGACTGCCCTCCCATTCGACTCGTAAAATTGTAATTTCTAATAAAAAATCATCTTTTAGTCAATTGACCCATTTCGTATGCTGCAGTGCGGGAGCAAACCGAATTTTTGTTCATTTAGAATCCCTCCTTTCCTTTAGTAGTGCTCTCTGTCTTCGTCTATTATTTTCTGGGTAACTGACTTATAGAGAAATTAAGTTCCCCAAATATCTCAGTGGCACTAAATATTTGCCATTAGTTCCACTAAAATGTTGATTTCTTTCTTCTCCGGACAGAATTAAACCCGGCCGGATTGAAGACAGTGTTCATAATCGAAGATGCTTCTTCAATTACCGTGCGCGTCGGTGGTACAGAAAGTAAGGATGGCCTTGCTACAGCACCTCCAGTCTAAAATACTCTACAATATTTTATACACTTAGCGCGTGCCTTGTATGAATCGCAGTCCCCAAATAGTGGTCTCTCTCTTCCCTTATTTCTCTCCTGTCGTCTCTTTCTCTCCTTCCCCCAGTGTAGGGTAGCAAACCGGACGTAAATCTGGTTAACCTAGCTACCTGCCCGTCCTTGTTTCTCTCTCTGAACGCCAAGCGGGCTAGTTCACTATAGTTTCTCGTCCCTGGGGGACAGATAACGGCGTAAACCTTGCCAATTAATGCGACTATTGCCCTGGTGTGAACAAGTCCCCTTGTCGAAACGCTGTTTCCAGGCTGGGGCTTCCCTTGCTGGCCCGCTATTCAAGCTTTCATCTCATTGCTAACCCTTTCTCCTGCTAGAAAGCCGCTGAAATGTCACTCGATAGCCTATATAATCGAGCGTTTAAAAGTAATCTCGCGTTTAAAATTAAGCGCGTGTCAGTGCTTCTTCGAGATGAGTGTCATTTCAATCTCGAGTGAATAGCCTCGTTCATAAAGGGGCTCAATGCTTGGACGAAACGTTGTTACACAAATTGCCTTACCACGAGCCGTGCAGGCGAGGCGAGGTAAGGTCCCGAAGGGCCGCCGTCGTACGCTCGTCGTTCTCTCTAAAAAAGAAAAAAAGTGGGGGGGTCTTCTAATTGGCTTTGACCCCTTACTCTGCAAGGCCGGTCAGACGCGCCCTAACCGACAGTGAACCGAGGGCCAAGAAGGGCCCAAAGGGATCTGGGTCAAGCCCGAAAGCCTAGGCGGTCGTCCCTCGCCTACAGACACAGCGTGAGCGCTGCCAGATCGCCGCGCAGCTCATTTATAAGTGAACCCCCTTTCGTGCCCCGACTCTTCTCCTGCGACCATGCGAGCTTGTATACGAGGCGCACTGCGAAGCATTTCCGTCAGATGCGTCAATCAACTTGTCGTCTCGCCGTGGCTCTCTCCCGCCTGGATCTCCTTTCGAGAAGGCGGACGGGTGTCAGTGACCGCGCCGCTGACGGCCGACGCTTAAGCGGCCGGCCGCTTTTGTCTCCCCGTATCTCGTCGTCGCTACCCAGCGCGGTTCAACGCGTGGGCTCGCGCACCTAGATGGATGGGAGTGATACCGCGCCCCGCGGTTTCCTTATTAACCTGCTTTTGACTGTTACACGTCGGACATAGGGTGATAATGTAGGTGGTTATGGCGTCTTCAGGCCCTTTATTGGTGCCAAAGGTGGCGCGGCCCAGTTCTCCCCCTTCGTGACTGGTACTGCCGAGATCAGGCACTGTATTTGTTTAAAGGGACACTAAACAGAAACCCAAAATCAGTTTAAACTGAAAAATAATTTTTCGAAAGTCTAATTTGCCTAGTTTTGCTATGAGACTGGTTACAAGGACAAGAAATGAAGGTCGGACTTCCATTCTTCGTATTTCGCTTCTAAGCCCCTGTACCGGTATAGGTCATTGTGACGTCATAGATTTCAATGTGGGATTTCCTCGTACTTCAGCCGACGTGCTGTTAAACTTCCGAAACTTGCTAAATTCTGTCTTGGGCCTCTTTTATAATATACTCTGACCTCCACCTTCGCTGATAAAAGTAGAAAGTATTTCGTTCGAGCAGACGTTGTCAAAATCCGTGACGTCACGATGACTTGATGCGGAAACTTCAAGGTGGCGTCGCGACCCGTATATCGTCTCTCTCTGGCTCTTCACTTTCTCTCTCTCTCTCTTTGTCTTTGCGGGCTCACGATGCCTCTTGTCAAAACAGGAGTGGTTTGTTTGATAATATAGAATGGTGGTCGGGTAACACATCTCAACTTAATTTTATCTTAGTGTGCCTTTAAGGGACATCCATTTTAACGAAGAGCGCGCGGGTGAAGTGGTGCACATTCGGAATTTATTTCCTTAACTGAGCACGAGCAATCTTGGAAAAGCTTCGGTGATGGTTGCAGGAAGTGGTGATGGCAAAAGCGTTGGCTCTAGCATAGGTCTGAAAAAAAAATTATGGGGTCTTACGTGCCAAAACCGCTTTCTGATTATGAGACACGCCTTAGTGGAGGACTCTGGAAATTTCGACCACCTGGGGTTCTTTAAAGTGCACCTACAGCTAAGCGCCACGGGTGTTTTCGCATTTCGCCGCCATCAAAATGCGGCCGCCGTGGCCGGGATTCGATCCCGCGACCTCGTGCTCAGCAGCCCAACACCCTAGCCACTGAGCAACCACGGCGGGTGGCATAGGTCTGAGTACCTGCCAAGTGAGACTGACGCAGACGAAAAGGCTGGGAAGTAAACAACGCCATGCCCGGTTCGCTACCCTACGCTTTGGCGATGGGAAAGACAGGTGATGAAAGGAAAAGAGAAGAAAAATATTTAAGAGGTGGTCAGTGTGAACACACTTGCACAGGAATGTTCGCTAACAGTAGCAAGTGTTCCTATACAGTCCAGTCGCCTTCAAGAAGCGCAATAGGGCCTGTGGTCTTGTGCAAGCTAAAGTGCTTAGGCCAACCTCCCGATATCTTTTCCTCTGAGACTGGCTTGTTGTCCAAACAGCTGAGACTATAGAAGCTGTTTAAGTGTGAGGAACACATTGTTGCGCGCGAGTGTTGTGCATATTATGGTGAAATGAATCGGGAATACCGTTATGGTTGCTCACAGTTGCTATACAGGAGAATTCGCTGGGTGTGTATTGCTGCTTTTTAAAAATTCGCAAGACTGCATTGAGGGTCCCCAGTGCGCGATTTGTTTGTGAAGAAAGGCTGGGTGGTTTACATCCAGTGTTAAGTGCGCCGTACGTTTTAGTGCCATAAATTTTTTGTCGATGGCGATATTTTTTTATTTACCTCTCTTAAATGCGTTTTTGATTTTGGCAGCATAATATTTAGTCGTGGTGACTACGCGACCACCAAAATTTTAAGCGCATCGATCCACTTGTTCTCTCCTGTTGCAGTTGTTGAGTTAGCTAACTATGCTCGGCGAAAAAACGAACCATCTTTGTACAAACAAAAATATATTAGCCACGGTACCAGTCGCATTCTCGCCGATAATTTCGTGGCACCACATCATGCCTTTAATATTGTTTTGTGATGCGTCGCTTTATGCCCGTGCGTCTCCGACGTCTTGGAAGCAATCTTAAACGCAACCGACGTCAACTCCCGCGCACATATGAATGCGCGAGGAAGATATGTAATTGGAGAAACGCCAACGTGGCAGTCGGGATCAGCTGATCGTCCACTGTTGCGTCTTTCTCGTATAGCGCAACGTTCCTGCATTTTCTAACCGTTTGTCGACCTGTACTTCATTATCCCTCTTGTATTAAACAGAAAGCAGCAGTTAGCTTTCTGTTTAATTCTGCAGAAACATTTTTCTTCACTTTAATTACTTTGTGGCAATACGGTATGCATATCTTGTGGATCTCTCATGCTGACGCAAATGTTCATGCCTTGTACTGATGTCATAGCGCACACACAGCCATGCACACACGCTCTTTATTATGATGCACAGTCAATCACAAACGCTTACGGATCACGTCATCCCAGAAAATTTTCAGTCAGTCAGTCGGTTCAGTCAGTCAGTCGGTTCAGTCAGTCAGTCGGTTCAGTCAGTCAGCCAGTCAGTCAGTGAGTCAGTGAGTCAGTCAGTCAGTCAGTCAGTCAGTCAGTCAGTCAGTCAGTCAGTCAGTCGGTCGGTCGGTCGGTCGGTCGGTCGGTCGGTCGGTCGGTCGGTCGGTCGGTCGGTCGGTCGGTCGGTCGGTCGGTCAGTCAGTCAGTCAGTCAGTCAGTCAGTCAGTCAGTCAGTCAGTCAGTCGGTCAGTTAGTCAGTCAGTCAGTTCAGTTCAGTCCAGTCCAGTCCAGTCAGTCAGTCAGTCAGTCAGTCAGTCAGTCAGTCAGTCAGTCAGTCAGTCAGTCAGTCAGTCAGTCAGTCAGTCGGTCAGTCAGTCGGTCAGTTAGTCAGTCAGTCAGTCAGTTCAGTTCAGTCCAGTCCAGTCCAGTCCAGTCCAGTCCAGTCCAGTCAGTCAGTCAGTCAGTCAGTCAGTCAGTCAGTCAGTCAGTCAGTCAGTCAGTCAGTCAGTCAGTCAGTCAGTCAGTCAGTCAGTCAGTCAGTCAGTTTGACCGACTATAGTCAGTCAAACCGAACATCACAATGTTGTTCCCATATACCGCGGTAGAGCCTGTAAATGCGAATACAAGGTCGCGATGTGAGGCTGCGCAGATATTCAGCTTTTTTTTTTTCATATCTCGTGTTCCGTAAAGCTGTCTAGCCAACTGTACATGCAAGCCCAGTAAGCAACCAGACGACTTAGCGCTAAGTCACCGCAGAAAATACAGCTACCGGGCTCGCAAAAAAAAAAAAAAAAAGAAGAAGAACACATGTTGCCGTAAAGTCTGCTTCTCTGGACAAACTGTCACTTTCGCGAACGCGATGAGACGTGGCTTCACTGCTCGCTTCGTCCAGAGCCGGCGATACTTTCCCGACGACTGAGTTTCGTGAATCGCTAGGCGGCGTGGCCCTGCCAACGCGCACTCCTCCCTGGCCCACTTGGCCTAACCTAGCCAAACAGGTCGCCCTCGATGCGTTCCCACAGGGAGCGTGTATCAACGCGGTCAGTGTGCCTTTTGAACGCGGGTGGCGCAATCGTTTTCACTTCTCGGTTTCAGTGGCACTAATACCTCAATTTCGAGGTGGGCAAATGCGAGCGGGACGCGCGCGCCTCCGAAACTCGTAATACGCGTTTATGCATGCGGCAGCCGGAAGCCAGAGGCTATGTTATTAAAGACTTTCCTATTCGCGAAAATGTGTACCTCGACTCAACAAACTAACTCCGACTGTAAGGTGGTCGCTGCGCTTCAATAGCGCCATTTTCTCGAAACTTTCGCAGCTAAGATTCCTTAACCTGGCCTACTTAGCGCCCATTCGAAAAGCACTGGAGGAAGCCTTCTAGCGGATAAAGAGTTTCTTAACCAGCTCCCGTATTGCGGCACCATTGATCGCCGGAAATGTTTGATTAATCTGTGCGAAAACCTACAAGGCGAAGGACGTTTTTCTGCAACGGGACATTACCAGATACCTTGCTGTAGGGGCTGTATATATACCTTCTGCCACGGGGCATAAGGTCGAGGGGTTGATTCCCAGCCCCGGTAACGGTATTCCCATGGGAGCGGAATGCAAAAAGGAGACCCGTCTGCTGTGCTTTGAGTGCCCATTAAGTGGCCCCAGGTGGCGAAATTGATTAGAAATAGAGATTTGTCGAAATAATTTCATAATAGGTCTAACTTCTGCAATATATAGATATATGAAAATTATTTAAAGTTATGTGGTTTTACGTGTCAAATCCACGATCTCATCATCAGTCCGCGGATTAATTTCAGCCACCGGGGGTTCACGATACACGGCACACCAGCGTTCTTTTTGTTTTTGCATTTCGCCCGCCCTGAAAATGCGGCCGATGCGACTGCGGATCGAACCCGTGACATCGAGCTGAGTAGCACAGTGCCACGGCCACTGGGCTACCGTGACAGGTCCGTAATACACCTTTAAATAATGATTACTCAGATATAGGACCAAAGATAGCGAAGAAAATGGAAAAGAAGCGCTTGAAAACGAAGCATGCACAGTGAACGCCGACCTCCTCAGCCTTTTAAAACGAAAGCTTTACTGGCCGCGAACTTGCGATTTCGCCGTGGCGGTGTTCCGAGGCGGCACATGACGTCACAACGCGCGCCTCGCCGCGGATATTTCTCTCTCTCTCTCTCGCTCCCTAGTCCCTACTGCGCATGCGCCACTAGTAGCACCGAGCCACAGGTGTTCCGCCGCTGCGCAGTGCCGCGCCTTTCCGCCGCCGCCGTTTGGTATGACGTCACACCACGTTCCTCGTCGTTGCGCTCGCTTCCGCTCGCTTCGACAGCTGCGTCGCATGCCTGATAACATGTCGGAGGATTGAAAAGGAGAGATCGCGTGCGCCGCAACCACAGTTTAGTCGGCAGTATGGACGGCGACAATTCTGATAAGCAGGAGGAGGCCTGGAATCGACATCGGAACGAGATGAAGAGGAAACGAATCGCCCAGGAAACATACGAACGGCGCGCCGAACGACTGGCTAAACGCCCCAACATAGCTAGACAACCAGACTAACCTGGACTTGCAATCAAGATTAACCAAGGCTAACCATGTTATGCCTTAGCTTTCGTTACGTATATCCTGGCATAGCCGAGCTAAGCCAATGCCAATTTTTTCCCAAGCTCAGAGAGCTAGCGGCGGTCTTTACGTTTGAAATAACTGCACATCTCAGAGCCATCATTGGCCTTTATATAGAAAGTGCTGTTACATATATAATAGCATTGAAAATGGGGGATTTTTTGCACGCTGCTTTAGTAAGGACTCAAGCACATATGAAACACGAAACATCTGTTGGGCAAACACACCTTCAAGGTCTCCTAGCAGGACGTCGAGAAACATTCCAAACCGAAGCTCCCGCTTCCAGGCATTCCCACACGCACAAGAGCACCGCGTTACCACTTTTTCCTGTAGGTAATCGTGGGCAACTCATTAGCACGCAGTAACCTTCATTATGGTTATTTTGACGTGTCAGCGCCGCGAACGCGTAAACTGGCCAATGCGGGGGCGTGTTTCCTTGCTGGTTAACGCGCCGTCTGTTTCTTTGTTTGCTTCTTCGCAATGTGTTTACATGCGAGATGGGAATAACAGCCGCTTTTTCCTCCTCCCGTGCAGGAAAATTAGCGCGTTTATAATTCTCCGTCCGGCCAAGAGGGCCACCACGTGTTTCGGAGTCCCACAGCTCGCGGCTCTCCGCGGTGTGCGCCCGTTGGCCTCGTTACACGGTTCGGGGGCTACGCCGGGGACGGCCGCTTGACGAGGCGTCCCTTTGCATGATACCGGCCTCGAAAGCAAGCGGTACCGCAGCTGGCTTGTGCTGTGAAACGAGAACTCGTATACTCAGAGGCCATGAAGAAGCGCGCGAATGGGTTGAAGGAACTGTGCGTTTTGAGATAATATTGGGCCTTTTTTTTTTCATTGCCTATATGTAAGCCTGGCCCACTATTCGTACAGGGAGGCTGTCCGGACGGATCGTCGACGTTTAGATGCACATAACGAATACATTTGTTCTTACTGACTACCTGCCGGCGTAGCTGAGTGGCTAAATATGGCGTCGCACTGCTGAGGGCAAGGTCGCGGGCTCGAACCCGGCCGCGGCGGCCGCATACCAAGGGAGGGGTATGCAAAAGCGCTCGTGCACTGTGGCCACATGGTCAGGATGCTCGTGTGGTCGAAATGAATCGGTAGTTCCCTGTTACGGCAGATCTCATTAACAACTGGATGGTTAGGGGACGCTAAACCGGACAATGTAGTTTTGCTTCCTACTGATCGATTACGCATGTTAGAAGGCCAGCACAAACCGCACACGACCTTCTCTGCCACGTGTGTGGTCTGCGCAACGATTCTAACATGCATTTCATCCAACAAGCCCAAGTGTCAGCCTGATTAATTGTGGCTTGACAATTTGGCATTGATAGGTTGAGTGTGATTTCAAAAACTGCAAGGTTTATAACAGCGCACTTGTGAACAGTTCCGGGTTATTTTGATCACACACGCACACGCACACGCGCGCACACACACACACACACACACACACACACACACACACACACACACACACACACACACACACACACACACACACACACACACACACACACACACACACACACACACACACACACACACACACACACACACACACACACACACACACACACACACACGCGCGCGCGCGCGCACGAACGCACGAACGCACGCACGCACGCACACCAGTCATTAATCTGGAATATGCACGGAAAGACATCGACAAATGGGGGATAAACTCCAGGCTTGGGATTATGTTCTATGACCGACGCCTGTGATCAGCGCTCTCGTTTAATTTGGGTGTTTTTATCTCTCTGGGCACACCAGTTCGTCCAACAAAGAGCGGGAATTTCGAGCTCCCACCTTTGATAGTGTTCGGTTGATTACTATCACCACAACGGTGGCAATTATAGCCTAAAACACGACCTTGCGAGTGTCAATCCCCGCGCAGCGGTACACGTTTTGCTTGTCAAATTATTCATGAATGACGTTCATCGCGACACAGTTTTATATTTCTTTACGCGTACCGTGGCAAGGGCCCCCTGTTTGCACACCCTATCAGGAAACGAAAAGCACCGTGCCACGTCTCCCGCATTCTTCTGCAATGTTCCGGTTCTCGAGCGCGCGTATAGCCGGGCGCTCAACTGCTGTGTATCGCTCGGAACGAGGTAGTTTGCCACAGAACACCTCCGTCACGTGAGCCTCTCACGCCGCAGCAGCAACCATCGTGCGCACGTTTTCGACGCAATGACGCATAGCGCACAATTTGGGGCTATATAGACAATAAAAACAACGCGCGATATGGGCACGAAAACTCGTTTCCTCCAAGTCTCTGTCTCGCACTTTGGCCCGCTGACTGTCACTTAGCGCAAGAAGTGCAAGGGCCGCGCTACCGCTGGCGGGAGCAGCGCCCAATTATACGTCGGGACCTCGTGACACGGGCACCTCTGAGCCACAGCAGCAGCAGCTGCAACCGGGTTTTCTCAGAGCGTCCGCCCGTACTCGACAAACACTATAGAGCGCGTGCTGGCATTGTTAGAGAGGCGCGACTGGCGGGAGTCACGGAGTCCCATTGAAGACGGCGGCCTGCCTGGTTTGCAGGGGCCGAAAAGGTTCGCGTATGCCATGCTTGCGAAACGCGGGCAAACGCGATCGTGATGGCGCGTGAGCGGGGGTTTTGTTGTTGGTGGTGCTGGCAACTGTTGCTGTAGTCAAGTGGAATGGCGCAATCCGCCATGGAAGATAGGCCAGAAGTATAAGGAGGATGTTCAAAAGGAAGAAGGAAGAGCAAGCAAACAGGGAAAGAAACGTGAGGAAATGAAGTGATAAGGATGAACGAAGCGCGGGAAACGTGCAACGGGGAATTGTTAAGCGGATAGAGCAACAAAGAAGCTTTGGTGTTTCCGACGGAAGCGGGTATAAGTATGAAATGCGTTGAACGGGAAGGAAGGGCGAAGAGCTTGGCAAAAGAATGAACGCTGCGCTTACGCTGGTGTTCATATGCGAGGCTAAAAGACCTAGAACAAAGAGAAGCTCTATGACAGCATAAAAATAGGCAAAGGGAACCGAATTCATTAGTTGGTGACCTAGTCATTTTTGTACTTGTAAACAAGGACTGCAACGGGACGGATCTGTACAATAGTGCCACGGAGTAGTGACGGCGAATAATACAGCTATAAAACTGTGAATGACGAAGCTGACATTTTTATTGGGCGAACATGTGCCCACAAAAGCAAATTGCACTCAAAGTGCAGCAATAGCGTCGAACATGGTCGGCAATCGTCGGAAATCTGATCTGCCGGTCAAGCGCGTCGGCTTTTATACACGAGCCATCGAACGTTCCAGAGTAATCGCTGGTGCGGGCATGTCTTCCAGAAAGCTCTACACAATTCGCATCGCACGTGCAGTTAGATTACGCAAGCTTCGGTGACAACAGACTGCAGAAAGAACCATCGATAACATTCGAGAAATTTGCGATACGCGCTGGCGCGTCCCGCGCTGAGCGATAACATTTGTTAGACGGGGAAAAGCGCTCACCCGAAAAAGATAAACAAGTCCATATGCCAATGCCCCCATCTCAAGAAGCATCGTCCCGATGCCACACACACAACAGGAGAGCGAAACACAAAAGGACACTTATCAAAGAAACAAAGTCCAAAGCAACACAGTAAAAAAAAAAGAACGTCCAAAGGTTAGCTACGCAAAGTCCCAAGGTTCATTAACGCTGGTAGAACGGCTTAAGTCGCACACCGTGGACTTTTACAGGTTGTGAGCGGCGCCGCTGTGATAGCGAAATGCCATCTGGTAGGACCTCATAGTCGTGTGCGCCAATGCGTCGGGTTATCTTGTAAGGTCCGAAATAGCGGCGTAAAAGCTTCTCGCCAAGTACTCGTTGGCGTATTGAAGTCCAAACCCAAACACGGTATCCAGGCTAGTACTCGACGTAGCGGGGTCGAAGGTTGTAGTGTCGGCTGTCCGTCCTCTGCTTGTTCTTGATCCGCAGGCGGGCGAGCTGTCGGGCTTCTTCGGCGTGCTGGAGATAGGTGGTGACGTCAAGGTTCTCTTCGTCTGGGACGTGCGGCAGCATGGCGTCGAGAGTAGTAGAGTCGGGTTTCTGCCGTAAACCAGCTTGAACGTCGGGATCTGTGTGGTTTATTGCACCGCCGTGTTGTAAGCGAAGGTTACGTATCCCAGGTCTTGTGTTCGACATCGACGTACATAGCTAGCAAGTCGGCGAGGGTCTTATTCAGGCGCTCCGTAAGACCATTCGTCTGCGGGTGATAGGCAGTTGTCCTCCTGTGGCTTGTCTGTCTGTATTGCAGAATGGCTTGGGTGAGCTCCGCTGTACAAGCAGTTCCTCTGTCGGTGATGAGGTGAAGCCAAGTCCACGTGTCAAGTCCGCGTGTCAATAGCATCTGTGGAAGATCTGGAAGGTCTAGATATTCTGGTCTGAAACTGGGTGAATAGGCGGCCCTATGCACTTAACAAACTTCTTACAAGAGCGGAGGTATTTCCACTAGCGTTAGCAAGAAGTGCTTCGATTAATTCACATCTTACTCTACAGGGTGTCCCATCTAACGTTAGCCAAGCCTTTAAAAATAAATTGTAGGAAGCAGAGGGACGCAACCAATGGTAGTCTGTCAGCAGTGAAGTACCACACGAGGAGAGAGACAGAGTCAACTTTTATTGATGCCAGGAATCATTAGAGCGGACGCTACTTTCCTCCATCTAGCAGACGGCCGAGATCGCTTGGGTCTCAGCGGCTGATTTGGCTAGCTGGACGGCTCAGACCTGGTCTCGTTGGTCTGAGCTGAGCAGCAGGGTCTCCCCCTGCTGCCGGTTTTGAATCTTGCGCCCTCGAAAGGAGCATGCCCATAGAATATGTCGCAAATCCGCCCCACCCATACGTAATTTACATTGATCCTTACATTGCCCTGGATAGAATCAGCTGCAGGCCAACGGGTTAGGATACGTGTTGGTTGGTAGAAGGTGCCAGACCACCACCTGTTCCTTGCTTAGCTCTGGATGAGGTAGTAGGTACCGCGCCCCTTTCAGCCGTTAGTAATCGGTTATTTCTTTGTAGCTGACCGTGCGGTCTACTCTCGTTCCCGGCAGGGCTGGCTCACTTGCTCGGCGAGTAAGTCCTCGAGCTTCGTCGTGAGCCGCCTTGTTGCCGAGGAGAGAGAGGATTGCGCGGGCACACAAATAATTTGGATCGTCCCGCGACGACGGTCGCTGTTACTATTTATAATTTTGAGCGCCTCTGGCCAGATGCGTCCTTTTGTCAAATTATGAACTGCGATCTTTCAGTCGCTTATGATAATTCTAGCTTTGGTGGAGGCCACCGCTTCAGGGTTGTCCGTTTTCACAGCTAGGCTCGCTAGGGGTTCTCTGTTCGCGTCTACCGCTACGACGGCCATCTCTTTGCGTTCTGTATATTCCGATGCGTCTACGTAGGCCATGCCCTCTACAACATGGTATTTGCGCTCAATGTGGCGCGCCCTTGCCTCTCGTCGCTCCTAGTGATGCACCGGGTACATGTTCTTTGGCAGTGGAGAAATCTTAAAGTTACTCCTCGTCTTCAATGGAATGCCGAGTTTCGTGTCGTGTTGGGCTTCGTAGTGAATATTTAGTTTCCGTAGAATGTGTCGCCCCGTGGGGATCTGTCTGAGTCTTTCGTGTTGGGCGATGGTGTGCTCCTCGATAAATTCATCAAGCCTGTTATGCAGCCCCAATTCTGGGAGTTTGTCATTCGGGGTTGTGAATGGATGCCAATTACCTGTTTGAATGATCGTCTGATGATGCATTCCATCTTGTTTTTTTTTTCTGCCACGTCAAATGTTAGGTACGGTGCCCAATAGACGACCTTATTACACACTATCCCGTATATCGTTCTCATAATCACCAGACGTACAAACTAGCACATGGCATGTAGTCATATCATATGCTGCTTTTACCATTTTTTTCACCCTAACAAACTGTGCTGGTGCTATATATAATATTTGGGGTTTTACATGCCAAAACCACTTTCTGATTATGAGGCACGCCGTAGTGGAGGACTCCGGAAATTTTGACCACCTGGGGTTCTTTAACGTGCACCTAAATCTAAGCACACGGGTGTTTTCGCATTTCGCCCCCATCGAAATGCGGCCGCCGTGGCCGGGATTCGATCCCGCGACCTCGTGCTCAGCAGCCCAACACAATAGCCACTGAGCAACCGCGGCGGGTAACTGTGCTGGTGCTGTATTTCGTTCTAATAATTAAGCAATAACCTTACTTAGTGCGTTGCTATTAGAACGATAGCTGGCTTCATAGTAGCACTGCCCACGTACCCAAATCACAATCACAAAAACGTAACTTTGAAAGTCAGCTGTACAAGGTGCGAGGTCATGCGTAAGTAAGTCTGTTCCATTGAGATGCTGTATGTCTGTCTGCGATATAGTTATCACTTCACAATACATATGACAGAAGAACAGAATAAACAAGACAACACAGTCAAGTTCCCTTTGAAAAGCTGTTTCTTGCCACCATTATATGCAGCAAAGTGAGACTTCAGAAAGCACAGCTATGTCTTAGGTGCATCTTTGCGCATTGTGAAAGAAATAAAGGTGGGAGAATGTAAATTTCTTCCAAATACTTATTGAATTAATATCATCATCATCATCATCAGCCTAGTTACGCCCACTGCAGGGCAAAGGCCTCTCCCATACTTCTCCAACTACCACTGTCATGTACTAATTGTGGCCATGTTGTCCCTGCAAACGTCTTAATGTCATCCGCCCACCTAACTTTCTGCCGCCCCCTGCTACGCATCCCTTCCCTTGGAATCCAGTCCGTAACCCTTAGTGACCATCGGTTATCTTCCCTCCTCATTACATGGCCGGCCCATGCCCATTTCTTTTTCTTGATTTCAACTAAGATGTCGTTTACCCGCGTTTGTTGCCTCACCCAATCTGCTCTTTTCTTATCCCTTAACGTCACACCCATCATTCTTCTTTCCATAGCTCGTTGCGTCGTCCTCAATTTCAGCAGAACCCTTTTCGTAAGTCTCCAGGTTTCTGCCCCATATGTGAGTACTGGTAACACACAGCTGTTATACACTTTCCTTTTGAGGGAGAGTGGCAACCTGCTGTTCATGATTTGAGAATGCCTGCCAAACGCACCCCAGCCCATTCTTATTCTTCTGGTTATTTCAGTCTCATGATCCGGATCCGTGGTCACTACCTGCCCTAAGTAGATGTAGTCCCTTACCCCTTCCAGTGCTTCGCTACCTATCGTAAACTGCTGTTCTCTTCCGAGCCTGTTAAACATTACTTTAGTTTTCTGCAGATTAATTTTCAGACCCACCCTTCTGCTTTGCCTCTCCAAGTCAGTGAGCATGCATTGCAATTGGTCTCCTGAGTTACTAAGCAAGGCAATATCATCAGCGAATCGCAAGTTGCTAAGGTATTCTCCATCAACTTTTATCCCCAATTCTTCCCACTCCAGGCCTCTGAATACCTCCTGTAAACATGCTGTGAATAGCATTGGAGATATCGTATCTCCCTGTCTGAAGCCTTTCTTTATAGGGATTTTGTTGCTTTCTTTGTGGAGGACTACGGTGGCTGTGGAGCCGCTATAGATATCTTCCAGTATCTTTACATATGGCTCATCTACACCCTGATTCCGTAATGCCTCCATGACTGCTGAGGTTTCGACTGAATCAAACGCTTTCTCGTAATCAATGAAAGCTATATATAACGGTTGGTTATATTCTGCACATTTCTCTATCACTTGATTGATAGTGTGAATATGGTCTATTGTTGAGTAGCCTTTACGGAATCCTGCCTGGTCCTTTGGTTGACAGAAGTCTAAGGTGTTCCTGATTCTATTTGCGATTACCTTAGTAAATACTTTGTAGGCAACGGACAGTAAGCTGATCGGTCTATAATTTTTCAAGTCTTTGGCGTCCCCTTTCTTATGGATTAGGATTATGTTAGCGTTCTTCCAAGATTCCGGTACGCTCGTGGTTATGAGGCATTGCGTATACAGGGTGGCCAGTTTCTCTAGAACAATCTGACCACCATCCTTCAACAAATCTGCTGTTACCTGATCCTCCCCAGCTGCCTTCCCCCTTTGCATAGCTCCTAAGGCTTTCTTTACTTCTTCTGGCGTTACCTGTGGGATTTCGAATTCCTCTAGGCTATTCTCTCTTCCACTATCGTCGTGGGTGCCACTGGTACTGTATAAATCTCTATAGAACTCCTCAGCCACTTGAACTATCTCATCCATATTAGTAACGATATTGCCGGCTTTGTCTCTTAACGCACACATCTGATTCTTGCCTATTCCTAGTTTCTTCTTCACTGTTTTTAGGCTTCCTCCGCTCCTGAGAGCCTGTTCAATTCTATCCATATTATAGTTCCTGATGTCCGCTGTCTTACGCTTGTTGATTAACTTAGAAAGTTCTGCCAGTTCTATTCTAGCTGTAGGGTTAGAGGCTTTCATACATTGGCGTTTCTTGATCAGATCTTTCGTCTCCTGCGATAGCTTACTGGTTTCCTGTCTAACGGAGTTACCACCGACTTCTATTGCGCACTCCTTAATGGTTCCCATGAGATAGTCGTTCATTGCTTCAACACTAAGGTCCTCTTCCTGAGTTAAAGACGAATACCTGTTCTATAGCTTGATCCGGAATTCCTCTAGTTTCCCTCTTACCGCTAACTCATTGATTGGCTTCTTGTGTACCAGTTTCTTCCGTTCCCTCCTCAAGTCTAGGCTAATTCGAGTTCTTACCATCCTATGGTCACTGCAGCGTACCTTGCCGAGTACGTCTACATCTTGTATGATGCCAGGGTTCGCGCAGAGTATGAAGTCAATTTCATTTCTAGTCTCACCATTCGGGCTCCTCCACGTCCACTTTCGACTAACCCGCTTGCGGAAAAAGGTGTTCATTATCCGCATATTATTCTGTTCTGCAAACTCTACTAATAATTCTCCTCTGCTATTCCTAGAGCCTATGCCATATTCCCCCACTGACTTGTCTCCAGCCTGCTTCTTGCCTACCCTGGCATTGAAGTCGCCCATCAGTATAGTGTATTTTGTTTTGACTTTACCCATCGCCGATTCCACGTCTTCATAAAAGCTTTCGACTTCCTGGTCATCATGACTGCATGTAGGGGCATAGACTTGTACCACCTTCAATTTGTACCTCTTATTAAGTTTCACAACAAGACCTGCCACCCTCTCGTAAATGCTATAGAATTCCTGTATGTTACCAGCTATTTCATTATTAATCAGGAATCCGACTCCTAGTTCTCGTCTCTCCGCTAAGCCCCGATAACACAGTACATGCCCGCTTTTTAGCACTGTATATGCTTCTTTTGTCCTCCTAACCTCACTGAGCCCTATTATATCCCATTTACTACCCTCTAATTCCTCCAATAACACTGCTAGACTCGCCTCACTAGATGGCGTTCTAACGTTAAACGTTGCCAGGTTCAGATTCCAATGGCGGCCTGTCCGGAGCCAGGTATTCTTAGCACCCTCTGCAGCGTTACAGATCTGACCGCCGCCGTGGTCAGTGGCTTCGCGGCTGCTGGGGACTGAGGGCCGGGGTTTGATTGTTGTATTCATATAGGAGGTTGTGGACTGCACCAGGGTGGCCAATCCTGCTCTGGTGAGAGAGTGCGTTACCGGTTCTGGTCACCGGGATCAGGCCGCACTCCAGGCCTGTTTGTGCAATTTTCTCAACACACGGTTTTTTTTTTGTATTTCCCGGTGGAGAATTGCGCGGCACCGGGATTTGAATCACGGTCCTCTTGCACTGGAGACGGATACTCTACCGTCCCCGCAGGAGTTAAATTAAAAATTGAATTATGGTGTTTTGCGTGACAAAAACCACTTTCTGATTATGCACGCCGTAGTGGAGGACTCCGAAAATTTCGACCACCTGGGGTTCTTTAACGTGCACCTAATTCTAAGTACACGGGTGTTTTCGCATTTCGCCCCCATCGAAATGCGGCCGCCGTGGCCGGGGTCCGATCCCGCGACCTCGTGCTCAGCAGTCTAACACCATGACCACTGAGCAACCACGGCGGGTCCCGCAGGAGTTGTACGCTTCATTTAACCTACAGTGGTGCCCTATTTGATCAGTCAAGGTGGACCAATCTAAGCTCGGTTATACCGCATGGATGGCACTCGGCTAGAGAACCTGGTATTTATGACCTGCACATGTGTGGCCACACATAATTGATGATATATAATTTTTTTTAGGAGGGTTTCCGTACAGTGATAAAAGGAAGGAAAATACATTAAAAGAAAGAAAAAAAAGGAACATAACATGTGATTTGAACTCGTGATCCTTCAATGTTGCCCGGAAAGGTAGCTCAGTCGGTTGGTTCCTCAAGCCAACGGTTACTTTCAAGCGCCAAAGCTCCTGCTCCGAGCTTCATACTTATGTGGAAAGGGACTGATGTTGTCCGCGGCAGTCACCGATCACCGACTGATGTTGTCACCGGCATTCTGAGTGGTTGGAAGGCATAATTTCTTGGAAAAATGGCCGCCAGAGGAGCAGCGTGAACTCGAGCGGCTTTATAGACTAGGAAAACTGCCTTAAAATATTTAGACTTGAGGGGAAGCTTCGTTAACAAACTATAACACGGCAATCAGCACTCGTATACGACGAGAGAAATTATTGAGACGTGGAAAATTCCCTTGAAATAAATCTGGTTTGCGAGACAAATGCTTGTATGTATTGAATCTCTTAAAAGATGAGGGGGGAAATATGCGCTCACCGAGAGGGCATCGTCAGCACGAGACCACCACCAGGCGCCTTACTGAGATGTAGAGAGCTTCGCGGCCGGAACAAAGTCTCCCCTCTCCGCCGGCCCAGGGTGGAAAACGCGCTTTCCGATCGCTCAAGGTTGCGCGGACATTGTATAGCTCTAGCGTCTAGGAAAAAGCTTAAACAGGTGCGGGGGCGGCACGCATAGCGTGGGAAGCTAGCCGCCGGAATAGCTATCTCAAGTACTGCTGCTGGCGAGGGCGAAATACCTTCGTGTAATTATAATAACCCTAATAGGACTTCTTTCAAAGAAAAAAAAAGAGAAGAAAAAGAAAAGGGAAACGGCTCAGAAGGCTATACTACGAGAGCTATGACTGATACTTTTCTATATATATGTATTCATCTCATCTATGGGATCGCATGCGCGCGCTGTTGGTTTTAAAGCGCAACCGTGGTAGGGAAACGGAAGGCGATATAAGCATGCGTGTCCATGATACGCACACGACAAAGTGCCTTACAATATTTAGAATTGATATATATATACACACACAAAAGCCAATATAGGCTGCTCGACACTATCTCGCGCGTTTTTATAGCGAAGTACATCAGAACCGACTCGTCGTTCCACAACAACAATTTCCTGAGTGATCGCCAGATATATGCCGAATAACTTCCTGTCATTCAATAAGAATGTCTCTCTTTCATGCAGCCTACCAATTCGCGCTGTTTCGGTTTAGACAAAACAATTTATCATTCGAGGCGCACTTGCCAAGTTTGCCTCCAATTAAAACTGTCTGCGATGCCTATATTGCAGCTCTTATCTCACTGAACATACACAGTTCTATATACGTGCATCCGGTGCAATGCTTTCCGTTGTATCAGCAATTTCAATGTCATGGCCGATCATGTAAGCAAAAGTAGCTGTTTACTATTTACAATATCCAGAATTGATCAAACGTGAAGTTGTCACCGGCATTCTGAGTGGTTGGAAGGCATAATTTCTTGGAAAAATGGCCGCCAGAGGAGCAGCGTGAACTCGAGCGGCTTTATAGACTAGGAAAACTGCCTTAAAATATTTAGACTTGAGGGGAAGCTTCGTTAACAAACTATAACACGGCAATCAGCACTCGTATACGACGAGAGAAATTATTGAGACGTGGAAAATTCCCTTGAAATAAATCTGGTTTGCGAGACAAATGCTTGTATGTATTGAATCTCTTAAAAGATGAGGGGGGAAATATGCGCTCGCGGAGAGGGCATCGTCAGCACGAGACCACCACCAGGCGCCTTACTGAGATGTAGAGAGCTTCGCGGCCGGAACAAAGTGGCGTTTTTTATCGCCCACCCGACATGTCTGGCGCGTTTTCCGAAGAGTATCATCGAGTGTTGAGCGAGGTGTGCGCGCATTTTCCGAGGTCGGTGATTATCATATTTGGCGATTTCAATTTTCCTAATATAGATTGGTCGACGCTCTCCGTATCGGCCACGGATGCGGCCGCGCATACCTTTCTCGGCACTTGTCTTGACTTTTCATTAACCCAACTTATTAGTCAACCAACACGATCCACTGAAACTTCTGCCAATATACTAGACTTAATCTTAACTAATAATCCGGATATATTATCTGACATAACTCATGAAGCAGGCATCGCTGACCATGATGTCATAACTGGATGCATTAACTTTTGCGTGAGCAAAAGAATAATTACCAAAAAGAAAATAAGGTGTTACGGTAAAGCCAATTTCGACGCAATTAACAATGAATTAACCACATTTTCAGGTCAATTTCTGCATGATTTTCATTCCCGTTCCATTGAACAGAACTGGGTCCTGTTTAAGGCCACCCTCAGTTCACTCATTGACACCTACATTCCTGTGTTATCCATTTCCTACAAAAGCAGTTCTCCATGGTTTACTAACAAGCTTCGGCGGCTTAATAACAAAAAGAAAAGACTTTACAGGCAGGCTAAGCTGACTGGTGTAGCGAGTGCTCATGATAAACACAAAGCATGTGAAAAGGCTTATAAGGCATTACTAAAATCCACTCGCAAAAACTTTTTTTCTCATGATTTACCATCCATGCTAAAAACTAATACTCGTCACTTTTGGCGTGTGGTGAACCCTGCAATTCGCACTGACATCATTCTTACTGATTCTTTTGGTGTTTCCATCAGCGATTCAGATTGCGCTCAACTTCTTAATGATACGTTTGTAACAATTTTCACTCATGAAAACATTAACTCATTGCCAACTTTAAAGACATTAGTGGGAATCACAATGCATGAGGTAGACATCAGTGAGGCTGGTGTTTTATCTCTACTAACCAATCTTAAAATGTCATCTAGTGCCGACCATCTAGGTTTCAACAATAAAATTTTAAAGAATACATCGCATAGTATTTGTCCTCTGTTAACAGCTCTATTTTCCCAGTCACTATCAACTGGTGGTATTCCTAATGACTGGCGCATTGCTAAAATAATACCCATTTTCAAATCAGGTGATCGCGCTTCTCCCCTTAATTATCGTCCCATCTCCTTAACCAGCACTATTTGTAAATTACTCGAACATATCATACACAGTCAAGTAATCAACTTCCTTGAAGACCATAACATTATTTTTAAGCATCAGCACGGTTTTCGCAAGGGCTACTCATGTGACACACAACTTGCCGGATTTATTAACGACATACACGCACTAATAGACGCCGGGTTCCAAGTTGACGCAATATTTTTAGATTTTTCTAAGGCATTTGACCGTGTTCCACACCATAGGTTGGTACTTAAACTTTCACAGCTTAACATTCACCCTACTATAATTGCATGGATCACCGATTTTCTCTCATCTAGAATTCAGTTTACATCAGTTAACAATTCTAACTCATGTTATGCTGATGTTACGTCTGGAGTTCCACAAGGCAGCGTACTTGGTCCTTTACTCTTTCTAATTTATATTAATGATTTACCCAGTTGCGTTTCATCTAAAATCAGACTATTTGCAGACGATTGTGTAGTTTACCGATGTGTAACAAGTAACACCGATAGCCACTTACTACAAACTGACCTGGACGCAATAAGTGCATGGTGTTCTAATTGGTTAATGCCATTAAATATTTCCAAAACTAAACTCATGTCTTTCACCAATAGGCCACGAATTCTAACCACCTACTCCCTTGATAACAACCCTGTGGAACTCGCAACTACTTACAAGTACCTTGGCATCAATCTTCAATCAAACTTATCATGGAATAATCATATTAACCTTACCCTTGCCTCTTCAAATCGTACTCTCGGACTTATTAAACATAACTTAAAAGAAGCCCCAATGCATGTTAAAAAACTAGCATACACAACATTAATCCGTCCTAAACTAGAATACGCGTCTGCCATCTGGGATCCCGAACAAACGTATATCATAAGTAACATCGAAGCCTTGCAGAACCGTGCTGCGCGATTTATATTTTCAGATTATTCACGTTACACCAGCGTCACCGCGTTAAAGAATAAAGCTGACTTGGACAACTTAGCACTTCGCCGTAAAATTTCTCGCCTAACACTTTTCCATAAGCTTTATCACCATCCATCACTTCACGATGATTTCATTCAGTCACCAACAGTTATTTTTCCACGCCGTGACCATCCATACAAAGTCAAACGCATTAACTGCCAGTCATCCCATTATGCATCTTCGTTCTTACCACGCACAATAACTGAATGGAACGCCTTACCATCAGTCATTGCCACGGAACCAGACTTGACTAAGTTTCAACATTTAATTCGCTCACGACTTGTCGACTAATCGTATTATTATTCTTTTTTGGGACTTTTACAGTGTTTTTCGATATTTGTTGGTGTTTTTAGTGCAGTTGCCTTATGTTCTCCTAATATGTACTGATGTTTTCTCTGTAATAATTGTGACCTAATTATCTTGTATGTTAACTATGTTTCACTGTATTATTACTTCTGTTAACCTCTCTTGTTTTTAGTATGTACAAACTACAACCAGTGCTTGTGATTGACCCCCCCCCCCCATGTAATACCCTCGTAATGAGGGCCTTTGGGGGTATTTTGAATAAATAAATAAATAAATAAAGTCTCCCCTCTCCGCCGGCCCAGGGTGGAAAACGCGCTTTCCGATCGCTCAAGGTTGCGCGGACATTGTATAGCTCTAGCGTCTAGGAAAAAGCTTAAACAGGTGCGGGGGCGGCACGCATAGCGTGGGAAGCTAGCCGCCGGAATAGCTATCTCAAGTACTGCTGCTGGCGAGGGCGAAATACCTTCGTGTAATTATAATAACCCTAATAGGACTTCTTTCAAAGAAAAAAAAAGAGAAGAAAAAGAAAAGGGAAACTGCTCAGAAGGCTATACTACGAGAGCTATGACTGATACTTTTCTATATATATGTATTCATCTCATCTATGGGATCGCATGCGCGCGCTGTTGGTTTTAAAGCGCAACCGTGGTAGGGAAACGGAAGGCGATATAAGCATGCGTGTCCATGATACGCACACGACAAACTGCCTTACAATATTTAGAATTGATATATGTATACACACACAAAAGCCAATATAGGCTGCTCGACACTATCTCGCGCGTTTTTATAGCGAAGTACATCAGAACCGACTCGTCGTTCCACAACAACCATTTCCTGAGTGATCGCCAGATATATGCCGAATAACTTCCTGTCATTCAATAAGAATGTCTCTCTTTCATGCAGCCTACCAATTCGCGCTGTTTCGGTTTAGACAAAACAATTTATCATTCGAGGCGCACTTGCCAAGTTTGCCTCCAATTAAAACTGCCTGCGATGCCTATAGTGCAGCTCTTATCTCACTCAACATACACAGTTCTATATACGTGCATCCGGTGCAATGCTTTCCGTTGTATCAGCAATTTCAATGTCATGGCCGATCATGTAAGCAAAAGTAGCTGTTTACTATTTACAATATCCAGAATTGATCAAACGTGAAGTTGTCACCGGCATTCTGAGTGGTTGGAAGGCATAATTTCTTGGAAAAATGGCCGCCAGAGGAGCAGCGTGAACTCGAGCGGCTTTATAGACTAGGAAAACTGCCTTAAAATATTTAGACTTGAGGGGAAGCTTCGTTAACAAACTATAACACGGCAATCAGCACTCGTATACGACGAGAGAAATTATTGAGACGTGGAAAATTCCCTTGAAATAAATCTGGTTGAATTAATATAGCATTTATCAAATATTGAATAGTCATAAGACAACGTACGCACTTGTAGTAGCTATAGTAGTTTCCATATAGTTATGTACCACACCTTAACTAACTAGTGGAAAAAGAGCGCTAACTATTAGGAATCAAGGATTTTAAATAAACTTTAAGTTTTAAGTAAGTTTTTAAGTTTTTTTAAGTAAGTTTTAAATTCAAAACTACTAATTGTTATACATAAAATAGCTACATGAATACTCAAGCAACAACTTTAGAGCCTGGTTGAGCCTGTTTGCAAATAAGCTTTCCAAGAAAGAGCGACTCGTGAATTATTAGCTTTCAAAAACGCCCAATAAACCGTTGCCAAAAAATAGCAGAGTTCTAGAAAAAGAAAAAAAAGACGCTGAAGATCCTGCGTGTCGTAGACACCTGTAAAATGGCTCATTACAGGAAAACAACACAGCCTTGTAGCATAAAACATGAATCTGCTGGACAAAGAGGTGTGTGGTCGGTTCTTGCGCAATCGAAGCCTATGGAAAAGTTTTGTTGCCAATATGACTGAAAGATACTTTCGTCAAAGTGTTTGCCTTTGAAAGGCCACATACGCTTGTTCACCTGCAAGTACCTGTCGCGTATTCATTGTTAAAGAACTTCAATTCATATAATAGCACAAAAGCCTCCTCTGATGAGGAAAAAAGAATACTTGTGTTGTCATATAATGATGACACTTGAAAATCACGGTACTCTTTTCCACATTATGAAAGTGCTCATGAAGGACAGGACTGCAAGAAACAGCCTAGCACTTTTGCTAAATTCATGAGTGATTGTGTGATTGTGATTGTGAGGCAAAGTATTGCATAGGGAGATAGGATGTGACATCTGTGATTCAAAGATACTTGTGTCCTGGTGCCGAGTCATAAAAAACCTCGTTGAGGTTTACCCGAGTCTCGTCCACTTTCCCCATATGCGCAGGAAACCATCGGATTTCAGTTCTCGTAACCCCAGTGTTTTCAAAAAGTTTAGCTGCAACTCCAGCTACGTAGACACTTTATAGCGGATTTCGAATCACTGTAAATCCAGGCCCACTTATTACTCCTGATGGCTAGCGCAATTGCCGATTGCTCCGCCACCATGGGGTCCTTGGTAAAAATAGTCGTAGCGTCTTGCACCTTCCCTTAATAATTTGACACAATGACCGTATATACTTCTTTACCTTTCACCCAGGCAGCATCAACTATAGCTGCCAGTTGGTTCTGCTGCTCTGTTTCCTGCAAGAGTGTTTTAGCTCTTGCCTTTCTCCTCTTGACATTATATTCTGGATGCATGTTTCTGGGGAGAGGGTTGGTTCTGATCTTGTTCCTAACTTCAGTCCTTAATTCTACTTCAGCCTCTATTGGGCTCCTTGATGTATTAAGTTCTGCACCTATTGCCTGTAATATGTTCCTGCCAGCTCGTGATTTTGTCAGCCTTTCTTGTTGCGCTAGCTGTCGGGCCTCCGCGATTTCTCCGATTGTGTTGTGCACCCCTAGACTCATGAGTTTGTCGGTTGCAGCGTTACTGAGTATCCCTAGGGCTACTTTAACAAGCTTCCTGAGCATCACATTGTGCTTAAGTTCTGCCTGCTTCCATTTGAATAATCCAGCCACATAAGTGAAGTTACACAGAGCAAAAGCTTGTATTAGCCTCAAAGCGCTGTCTTCTCCTAAGCCTCTGTGTCTATTGGTAATTCTCCTTTGTAACCTAATGACTTCATCTGTTTTATTCGATATATGTTGTATTGTTCTATAGTTAGCATTGTTTCCTTCTATGTGATACCTAAGAACCTTGATTTTTTCTACAAGCCTGATTGTAGATCCTTCATGAGTGTATAAGCACACCCTTGGCTCATCTTCCGGAATGTAACCTCTTGGTTTACGACCTTTTCTGCGATATTTAATCACCAAGAGTTCTGATTTGGCTGTCGAGCATTTCAACCTCATGTCTTTCAGTGTGTCCTCTACAACATATAAACTTTCCTATAATCTGGTCTCTGTCTGTGCTACATTATCCTTGGCACTCCGTATGGTTATGTCGTCGGCATATACCACATAATGTATACCCTCAATTTTCTCCAAATTCCTTCCAACCTTGGACATTGCTAAATTGAATAGCATGGAGGATAGCACAGCCACTTGTGGAGTGCCCCTATTGCCCAAATTCTTAGCTTCTGATTTAAGCTCACCCAGCATGAGTTGGGCCGTTCTATTTCTAAGAAAGTCCTTAGCCATGTTAAAGAGTCTCTTACCTAACCTCATCTCCGAGAGAACGTCAAGTATTGCCTTATGCTTTATACGATCAAAAGCTTTTTCCACATCCAATCCCAGAAGAGCTTTCGTATGCGCTGGGCTGGCCTATATAAATTGGTGTTCGATCAGCAGCATAACATCCTGAGTTGACAGCCCCGGACGAAAGTCGATCAAGTTGTATGGGAGGATGCCGTTCTGCTCAATGTATTTCGTGAGTCGATTTACGATGACATGTTCCATAGCTTTCCCTAGACATGACGTTAGGGAAATAGGACGGAGGTTGTCCATAGTAAGTTGTTTGCCTGGCTTTGGTATGAGGATAGTATTGGCCACCCTCCATTCCTCTGACTATACCCCTTTTCTCCAAGATTCATTTACATGTTCAGTTAGATAAGAAATTGATTCATCATCTACATTTCTTAATATCTTGCTAGTTATTCCGTCAGGTCCAGCCACCGATCTACCATTCAGACTGGAGAGCCGCCCTCACTTCGCTCTTAGTGAAGTCCCGGTCAAGTACTTCCCATATGCCTCCCGTATATTCGGGGCTCTCGTCTCCTTCGTTTGGTTGTCTAAGTGGGAGGTATTTGGCTGCGAGACTATCCATGATATCCCTCCGTGTTTTATCTTGGCTTTCCTGATGAGCCAACTTAGCTATAGCTGTTCTCTTGCTTGTCCTTGTTTCATTCTCGTTGAGCAAGTGCTTGAGGAGGTTCCAGTTACCTCCATGTTTCAGTCTACCATCAGCTGAATTACAGATCTCATCCCACTGTTGCTTCACGAGGGTTTTCGAGTGATCATCAATCTCTCTGTTCTATTGCGCTATTTTTTTCCTTAGCCTTCTGTTAAGTCTCTGCGTTTTCCATCTATGTAATATAGCCTGTTTAGCCTCAATCAGATGCGCCAGCCTGCTCTTCATAGCCTCAATATTTTCCTCTTTCCTGATTTCTTTGATGGCCTCTTTGACGTTCTCTCTGAGCTGGATGACCCATGTCTGAAGGGGCTCCTGCTCAGCATCTGAAGGCCTCACTTTCCTTCTGTTCGTCCTGATTTTGCTGAACTGATCCCAATCATTGACTTTGAAGATTCTAGTTTTCTGTCTCGGTATGCGTATGGTTATGTGTATAATGTAATGATCGCTACCGAGATCCATGTTTGAATTTTCCCAATTGGCTCCTCTTGAGTTGTTTACAAAAGTAAGATCTGGTGTGAATTCCCTGCTGTAGACGTGCCACAACGGGTGGGATACGCCGGATCAGTAATCAAGCATAACCCCAGCTCCTTGGCAGAACTCCATAGCTCCTCTCCATTCTTTGTGTTCCAAGTGAATCCCCATGTGTGATAGGGAGCATTAAAGTCCCCTCAAATAATGAGCGGGGAGTTTTTGGCAACCGAAAGCACCTTGTTGAAGAGTGCTCTAAACTCCTGTCTCATGTCGTTAGGACTGCTGTAAATATTCAAGCAGAAAATGCTTTGCGTCTTACCTCTGTTTCTTTTATCTATTAGCTCAACTAGAATAAATTCAAACCTGGAATGTCTAAGATGAATATCATGCTCAAAGTATGGAAACTTTTTGTCAATAAGGGTCGCCAACCCCCACCCCATTTTTTGTCTCTACGTATCACTTTGTACCCAGTAAGCATAATTTTCCCGCTGAGGTTTCCTACAGTATAATTACCTTCGGCCTGGCCTCAGATGACCTGCTCACCTGTCACAGTGCTGCTTTTTTGTGTTGGAAACCACGACAATTCCATTGCCACACGTTAAATCCATGATTACTGTCCATTGTAATTAGGTGAGGCTGCCTTTCTATTACCCGCTATTTTCCTCTTGGCGATGGCCCCCGACAATCCAGGAATGGACTTTATACTATCCGCCTCAGATGGCAGATACTCATCGTCGTAATCTCCTCGCGCCTCAATCTTCCTAAGTCTTTTCTCCGCCGTTGGCCTCCATTTCCACTATTTGTCCACATTAAAATTGGTCGTTTCCACTATCTCTCTTATCACTTTAATTGCCTCTTTTATTTCCCTGAGGGCTGAGAAGATTGAATCAGCCTCGGAACTCATCGCCCTATAATTAGGGGCAGGGGAGCTGCATTTCCCTGGATCGTTGCTTTTGCTTACAGGTCTATCTATCTCTACTCTAGCAGGGCTCGACTGCTCTTTTTTACGGAGCTCTATTACCTGCCTGGTCAATTCTTCATTAGCTTTTCTTAAAGAAGTTACTTCTTTAAATAATTGCTCTATTCTGGCATGATTGTCACCACCCACAGCCGCCGAGGCGCCCCCAGCAACCCTCGCCAAACCTTTCCCTTTGTCAGCCCAGGTGGTTCCTGGCATCGTCTTCTCGCCAGGTATTGGGTCCATTTGCATGAAGCGCACCTGCGCTTCCCTTGACTTGGAGCGCCTTCTCTCCTTGGATAGTGAACGATGCCTGGATCTGGTGCGACTCCTGGAGCATGAGTGCTCCCTGTCCTCGGGGCGATGATGGGCGCCAGCTGTTGCGCCTCCGAGTGCGCTCTTGTTGACGACCGAGTCCTGTTGCGCTCTCTTCGACAGAGTCGTACGACGTAAGGGATTTGAAATCTTTGCTTACAAAACTTGTCGCCGGTAGGGTGATCGCCTTCAGAAAATTTACATTTAGGTACACACACGTGTTCATCTCCTGGGTTGCGAGTTCCACATCCTCTGCACTGAATAAAATCAGGTGTTGGACACACACAAGAGCGGTGCCCGACCCTTCCGCAGATGAAGCAGACATCGAATTGCTTCCTGTAGAGGTAGCATCTCACTAGTGTGGATCCATACCTGACAAAATTGGGCACATTGAGTCCATCGAAAAGTACAATGACCGATCCCGACATCTTGATGCGCTTAGCAGCCAGCGCAAGCGGGTTCAATTCATGCACGATATCTCTTGTTATCATAGCTTGCGAGTCTCTAATGCCCACTCTTCGGATGACGCCTTTGCATGAGGCATGTCGTGCCGCTTCGTATGCATTTCTCTCGTATTCTGCTTCCATAATCTTAGAAGACTTGATTCTAACGTACTTCGCAGCATGTTCGGGCTTAGGTGTGCTGACTACGATGATATGTTGAGTTAAGTTTGGGCAGACAACGTCTTCACGGCCCTTTTCTTCCGTTAGGCCGGACGCATCGATGACTGCGGAACCAATCGTGGTGGTGCTCACCTTGTTCAAATTGAGCCCTCCTCGCGGTCGTATAATGATCTTTCTGTGTTCCTCAGACAGTTTAGGCAGCCTCGAAGCTTTGATAATCCGATTCTTAACCATTCCACCGACGGCGGTTCCCTTGACGCCATGCTCTCGCTGATTACGTGGCAAAGTGCTCTCCTCATCCACAGCCTTTGTGCTAGCTCGTGATCTTCGGCCAGCCACTACTTGCCAGCCGAAGTCATCCTGAGCATTGTTTCATTCATTTCGAGCAAAATCTTCATCTTCCATGTTTGTGTCTGCCATGCCTGCGGGCAGGTGAGCTTACTAGGCCTAACAAAGGCCCTACTCCTCACTAAGCTTAGCTCTGCTAAGCTCAACTCGGCGTGTAGAAGCAAAAAAAAAGTTCCGTAAGGTTGTGAAAATACGAGCCCCACCTCGAATCTTGGCGTCAGTCGATTCGCCGTCGCTTCGCGGATCCAGTGGTATGCTTCTTTTCGTTGTACTCTCAAAATATGCGAGCGGAGCATGGAAAAAAAAATGGAGCCGATGCTTCCACGTCTGCACTGCTCGGCGCTTCTTTTTACCCCATCTGTAATGAACCGTCGATTGAAGTTACGAACAGCATCATGTCATTCGTGTATATATTTATAGTTTTGCAGTACACACATATAAAATGTTTTGTTCGTATCATATCTACTTTTCCATGTACGTGCGCAGCGGCTTTCTGTCAAAACATCCACTTAGCATCAGTGATAAATACACATACTGTGTAACTGCAGTAAGCAAAATAGAGCTTTAGACCAAGGTAACTAAACTGCCTTCACTCCAGCAAACCCCAAGCAATGTTTAGGTTCTTGACAACACCAGCCATTTGCATCCTCTGATGTCTAAGCCAGAATTCTGCATGCAGTGAATTTTAGGACTTCTGCTGTTTACATTCATGTCAACCTGATAAACAGGACGGCGAGCCAAAACTTCATTCGTGATGCTAGTTAATACCGGGCCCAGATTAACTTTTGCGCAAATGGGACTGAAGCCCCGGGCCCCCGACTGCCAGGGGCCCCTAGAAGAGAATTGTTTCCTTGAAGTATATTTCATGCGTACAGTACAGAGTAAAACATGTGAACAAATGCATTTGTATCCCTAGCTCGAGGCTAATTGGGATCCATAACAAAACTATATAAAGTGAGCAAAGCAAATAAGATAGCATTAGACACATGTACTTAACAAACTAAGCAACAATAAACACTGCACATCAGACAAAGTAGAGAATACAATTCAAAGAATCTTTAAAATGCAAAAAGTATAATTGAACGTTTATAAGTAAAGAAGAATGCGCCAGAAAAAAACAAAAAGCAAACGGTGAATATAATATTAAACATAGAAAAGAACATCACGAAAATACAGCTTTAATTATCTCTGAAAATTAGCTGCATCTTTAGCTCCTGTGGGCAGAACGTTCCCCTTGACTACTTCAACACTTGAAATTCTTTGTTTACGACACACATTACGGGCCTTTGGAACCAGAAAATTTCTTTTTAGTGCAACGCATGTAGAGAGTCCCAATTCGGCAAAGTTGGTTGCAGAGAGTAAGTAGTTCGTAACACTGCCATTATTAACCATTACAATAGTTCAAATTTAGTAACGAGAGGAGACGGTATATTTTTCACTTGTTGAAAGAGCGGTATTGTGCTAGCACTGTTATATTAGGAAGTCATAAAGCTGACATCCCCCTTTTGAAGTTTTATGTCTGGCTCGATGTATGAATGACCACAACATGGGACACAGTACGACATTTGACTACGGAACAAGCTGAAATCAATTTCTCAAAGGGTTTCTGTATCAAAACAATTTTGGCATTTCCGCAGAATATATCAAGCTTTGCTCGGATTTTTGCAAAGATTGTAAATGTGAGGTTTACAGCGAAACAATTAATCGAATACAACCTCTTGATGGGCCCCCCAACAATTTCGATGGATCCCTCGCCAGGGCCGTGTGAAAAATCTTAGTTATACTCTGAAAGTTGTAAAGTATCTTCTAGGAGTTATCTACCCCAAGAATTCTTTAAAACGACATAATAGTAGCTGAAGTAGAAGTAAAAAATAGGTTGTACGAGGAGATGGCCTGTTCTTCGTGTACCGAGGCATTCTTCTTTTGTTCGACCAGCACGCAAGAGACCTTTTTCTCTTGCCTACTCCCATATAACAGACGAGGGTTCATCTCCTCCTCTTCTGAAAAACACCGGCCGCGCCTTTCTTCTTTTTTTTTATTTGGATCATGAGAATGACGTAACACATCCGTCGTATACTCACAAGCCGACCTGCGATGACTCGAATTCCGTTTTATGGTTCAAGGTAGTTTCGTACAATCTGAATCATGCTTGTCGTGGTCGGGTGGCCAGCTGGGGACTGTGCCAGCATCCGAAGCTGCCAGTTTTTGGTAGCTGCTGGGGTCCACGTGTTTGTCCCAGGCGAATAGACTTAGCTTGCGACATGACCATGCGTGGTGCCACAACGGTGCCAAGGTTAGTTTTGTGTTTTTGCGCAACGTAGCATCCAATTCAACACTCTAGACAAGTCTTACTCACACGGTGCATGTTCTTTCTGGCATGCATCCATATTTTATTCCACATATGCAGAGCAATTTAAGATGACCATGTTTGACTAGCTGTTTGTTGCTTTACAACAAGCAGTTCACTTTTTCCCGGCTGATGGCAGTGAATCAGTTAATAAAGTTGTGACTAACATTACAATTAAATAAAAGCAATGCGCCCAACAGATATTAAGAATTACATAGCAAAATAACCGAAAAAGCCCGTTTTCACAAAGGGGACTTGTTGCAAATGTTAAATCAAGATGCAAGATGACCTGATGTACGTATGTTCATAGGCAAGGAACCTTTCCTTTCATCTAAGAATAAATTTGGCAACCGTAAGCAACACCTGCAACAGCTTAAGTATTTGACCCTTAAATTTAACTGATTATCGTGATTGTTGTCGGTATCATTAGCATCACTGCTGCCCTGAAGCAAATTTAGCCGCACGCCTCAAAACTTCTTAATCCGGCACTGGATACTACGTACTTTTATTTAAGGCATGAAAAGATTTCGCGACTATCAGGAACATATTAATGTTGATTTCACTGAGAAACACATCTCTTGCATTTATAGGACTGAGTTGTTTAATGAAGAAGGGGCACGCAGTAAAAAAATACTATTTCATACATTTTCTCTACCGAGATAAATATATGCAGCCAACTATTACCAAGAGATAGAGATGAAGAGGGAAAAGCAGAGACGTTAAGCATGTTCTCAGTTGGCTCAGTTGGCACATTGGGAAGGGGGAAAGATAGATGAGAAAATGGAAAGATGATAAAAATAATAAAGGGACAGTCAGTGTGAACGCATCGTAAGAGGAATGTTTGCCAACAGCCACAGGTGTTTGTACAGTCCAGCTGCCTTCAAGAAGCACATTAGGCCTTTTGTGGCCTACGGGAGCGGTCTGTCATACAAGTTGCTGAGACTATACTTTCTCTCACAAGTGACTTGCAGCACTGCCAAATGTAAAAATTAAATTAAATTATGGGGTTTTACGTGCCTAAACCACTTTCTGATTATGAGGCACGCCGTAGTGGAGGGCTCCGGAAATTTCGACCACCTGGGGTTCTTTAACGTGCACCTAAATCTAAGTACACGGGTGTTTTCGCATTTCGCCCCCGTCAATATGCGGACGCCATGGCCGGGATTCGATCCCGCGACCTCGTGCTCAGCAGCCCAACACCATTGCCAGATATACTAGGTGCACACAGGCTTTATCTTTACGCAGCAGAATATAGTTCTGGACTTAACTATCTGACCAATGGCTGCATTAGGGAGCTTTGTTGTTGCTTGACACACAATACGTCACAGCGATACGCAAGATGTTAGGTCCTTTGGGTATGCACGTCTTATACTGCGAATTACTGGGGCGGTTAGCACCGCTAACGTTAGTAGCCGCCCTCACCGTGATTACGCAGCAACATGGCAGCACCCCATGCAGCCCAGACCACCTGCTTCAATCACAATTCGCGCTTGTTACTGGCTCTCCGCCCTGACAGCAGCAAATAAATGTTAAAAATCCATCAGCGTTTAGGCTCATCTCACGCTGAGCAGAAGGCATTAGATATTTTTTGACGATATTATTGAGTTCAGCTGTTTGTCTTGACGTTGCTGAGGCTACAGGGGCAGCGCCGAGCAGTAAACGTGATGTGATTTCCATTTAGTAGATGGCGCCACAGCAGTAGCACTCGGGATGTGTTGATGATGCTGAACACTACGAAGGCCGAATTGTTCACTGCATGATTAATTTACTACTCCGATCTAGTACGCGATGACTGTGGGGAGCAACCGCCAAATATACGCTGAGCGCACGTTGTGACGCGCGTGAACGTTTATCATGGCATTCTCTTGTACTAAATCTGGCTGGCTAAGAAGGCTGCATTGAAGAGCACAGAAAGCGTGTTGATGGAGCGAAGATCCGCCACGGCATTCGTGGAAACGCAGCCTATACTTGTAACACAAGAACATTTGTTGTGCCGCTGCACCAACAGTGGCGGATGTATCGCAAAGATGGAAAGCAGACGACACGCGCCGATGATGCGGCACGGATCAACAAACCTTGAGGATTATTCAGCCTTCCTATAGGCTAAGGAGCCCCGCAGCTTCCCCGGTGCTGCAAGGAACTACTGAGATGGAGTATAGCTCGCGGAGCCCATTGTAGAGCTCGAAAGGTTGGGCAGTGGCATCGGCATCCATCGTGTGGAAGCCCCACATCATCGTCAATGAGCTCAAGCGACCGAGTTAGGTAAATCCACCAAGCAAGAAGCGTGCGAGATGCAGCTCTTTCGAAACGAACACGAACCGACGCGACCACACTGGTCGCGCAGATTGGGACTGTCTGTCAGTCACGCGCTACTTGTACACTTCGTGGTCATAACTTTCGTTGTTCCTGCAGTGTTCACCGCCCTTAGCGTTTGCGCTCACGTGGCTCGGTTAAGAAATGACTTATCCCTAATCAGTGTGTTTTTTTTAAGTAAAATTTATTACGACATCGGTGTGACGTGTTTTCGTTGAGTTCTTAAACAACGGCGGATTCGCTGGCAATTTGTTGTTTTACAGCAAAGCTTTTAATGCGGCTAACGGCGCTCAAAAATCTTATATGCCAGCTTTTGTGGGTTTCTGAAAAACATAAATCATTCACAAAATTTATATTTAAAAAATCTCTCGCAAATATTAGGGGTGATATGCAGGTAAATGTTGAAGTCTAAGTGACAACTTTTCCTTTTTCCTTGGTAGAACCAAGAAAGCAGGAATTTCATATTCAGAGGCTAGGGGGAGCACTCTATGGCGGAAGTGCACCCAAAGTTTGCATTCTGTAGATTAGTTATGCGCTTTCAAATAATTACTGAATACTCGATCGCGTTCCAACTTTTACGCATTATACGATGCATGTAGTTGCTTTTCCCCTGTCTCCCAGGTGAATCCTACGACGAACGGCGTTTATATTTGTTGATGCGGGAAACGTGTCGTGAGTGACGAACGGTAAATGTTTGTTATGTGTAGGTAAACAACCACCTTTATGGAAAGTGGCTTCTTCAAGCGTTCCCGAGTGTCATATACTGCCCTTATCATGAATGTCTCATGGAGTCCTAAAACAACTGTAAGAAACCAATTTAGAATTAAATGCATGTAGGCGGAACGTTAAGTGCAATATGGGGCAAAACTTTCACGCCTCTTACCTGTTTAGAAGCACTGCAAATTATTATTGAACCCTCGTTTTTTTCCCTATTTCTATGCGTCATACGACGTTCGTAGTTGGTTTCCCTAGTGTTCACGGTGAACTAAGCAAGGCATGTTTGTTATATTTGGGGAAAATAAGGAGCACGTTATGGGTATAACATGCAAGCAATGTTCGAAGCGTGTGGGTTAATTGCGGCCTTTGCATTAAATTGCGTATGCAAGTACTCCGGAGTGTTATGAGAGTGTTTTACGAGTGGCGGAACTTTTGTACACAGCCCTGGGTTTAAGCACAAATGCCACCAAGATCAAATTTATCAGCATTGGGTTGACGACTATGGCACATTTGTGTACGCAGATTCTTTAGTGCTTCAATGCATAAAACAGCGTTTTCTTAAAAGAAGTAACTGGAACACCAGCGCATTTCGTCGGACGCTTTGAAAATATCTCTAAACTGGTGCCGCCCTGAGAATTCGTTCCAAGTGGTTACACCTTGCGAGCTCACTAGTTACAATTCGAAGATTAAAATATGTGGCGTAAAATACTTAAATAAAAAGTAACGTAGGGTAATTATGTTAATTACTTACTTAGGCTTTTTGATATCTCGTAGAAGTAATGACCGCCTCATCGAGTAATTTAGACAAATGGTTCGAGTTGTGCTATCTGATCTTCTAAAGAAAGAAAATGCCTGGTATTATGCAGCAACCATTATTTGAAAACAAATTTAGTACAAGTAGTGTTTCATTCTTAGCTTATTGCTCAGGTTTGCTGGGAACCAGGGAAGTACCTTCAGACATAACGCGATGAGCATCAACCCTGACGTAAACATTACTTGATTTTGAAGGAGTACGATGGTTTCAACTATAAAGAAGTGTATAGCGTCTGCGCCTTGCTGGTGTGTATATAATAAACGAACTATCATGAGTAAAACATCAGTGGAATGCAAGGAGGAATGAACGTTTATTGTGAGAAACAGCGAGAAAGTGTTCTTTCTTCACTATAGGTGGGCGGCTCTCTTAGTCCAGAAAGCCATTGGCTAATGCCGCAGCCCGGGCTCGCTCCACCAGACTTCGTTGATCGTCCAGGTTCTGTGCCTTTAACATTGCCTCCCACGTTTCTTCGATCGCTTGTAACGGTTCTGAGGCATCATCTTGACTGTTTTTCTCGCCGTGTGGGCACACCGACACCATGTGTTGGAGGGGGTCTGGTACATCACAATATCGGCTAGGTGCATCCGGTGCATGATAATTCCGTGGACATACGTACTCGTTTGTAGTCTGCGGAGGGCGGTGGCTTCTTCCTTGCTTAATTTCGGATGTGTTAGAGGATAGTGTCTTCTTTCTAGTGGGTAATGTTGCAATATTACGGCGCAGTTGATGGGAATGTCCTCCACCCTCGTCGCTTTCCGGAGACCGTGCGGCAAGAAATCCCGGCTGGTATGCTCTCGGGCGACAGCATGTGCTGCTTCGTTTCCTGCCAGGTGTTCGGGGCCTTGGATCCATGCGACGTAGGTTTCGGGTAGTTCTTGGAGTCTTGTTATTGTTTTCAGAATCGTCAATGCTGAGGCAGAAATTCGGCCTTTTCGTAGGTTTCTACATCCCGTGGGCGAGTCGCTCAAGATGATTGCTGTGTCTTTGCATGTGGCGATGCCGAGGACAATGGCCACTTTCTCCGCCGTTTCTGGATTTCGAGCCGGTATGGTGGCAGCGATTAGCTTATTCCCTTGGTTCTTGGTCACGGTTTTGCGTATGCTCTTCTACCTGGGTATTTTGCCGCATCTGTAAAGCTCGTGTCGGGGTTCTTTGAGTATTTCTTGCTGAGCGCTGCTAACTCTTGCTTGTCTTCTGTCTTTGTAGTATGTTGCATGCATGTTTCCAGGTATAGCCGAATGCACGGACATCACAATTTAAAGCATGCGATGTCAGCCACTTAACGATAAGACACTGTAACATAGATCCAAACGAGACAGTAGTTCAGAGCAAGATGAAGGTTTGAAGTGATGAGAAAGTGGTCAAAACAAGGAATGTTGGTGAAGCCAATGTTTCGACAAGGGGACTCGTCTTCGTCAGGGCAGCAAGACAGGCCAACAACTGCTTTACTTCAGCTTGACTACAGCAATATTCCTTATTCGACGAGTGCACATCGCCTGTAACAAAGATGGTACTGTATATCAATGCCAGGTCCCCGTTGTTAAAACAAGCAACTTATATATAGTTATGTGATCAAGTGCATCAGCATTTAATAAGCTTCCAGTAATGACAAAGAAATAGAAATTGAGACAATAATAAAAATGAGTGCATACGGCAGGCACTGCCAGTTCCTGACTGGCAGCTGACTATCACTGAAAAGAAAGGTGTACAATCACTGCATTCTACCTGTGCTAACATATGGGGCAGAAATTTGGAGGTTGACAAAGAACCCTTGAACACTCTTCTAAGTTGACAAAGAAGCTCGAGAACAAGTTAAGGAACGCGCAAGAGCGATAGAACGAAAAATGTTAGGCGTAACGTTAAGAGACAGGAAGAGAGCGGTGTGGATCAGAGAGCAAACAGGGATAGCTGATACTCTAATTGACATTAAGAGAAAGAAATGGAGCTGGGCAAGCCATGTAATGCGTAGAATGGATAACCAGTGGACCACTAGAGTTACAGAAGGAGAAGGGAAGCACAGTCGAGGACGGCAGAAAACTAGGTGAGGTGATGAAATTAGGAATTTGCAGGCGCAAGTTGAAAACAGTTGGCGCAGGACAGGGGTAACTGGAGATCGCAGGGAGAGGCCTTCGTCCTGCAGTGGACATACAAATAGTCTGATTGTGATGAAGAATCAAAGAGAAATGAGCACTAACGAGAGCTTTCGTCCTACACTCCTAAACTTACTGCTTGTTTAGGGGTTTTTGGCTCAATCAACAGCACAAGCATAAACACGGCATTAACGGCCAGTCTCATAGCGTAATTCTTTCTGTGTCATAATTTGTTCCAGTGGTTTGTACCACGGACGTGATACAAAGGACGTGATACGCAGGCTATATACGAAGGTTGTACTTTGGTTTTATGGTAAGACTGCCATAAGAAAATTTCTTGGCGACCCTTTAAATATGTGCACCAATTTTGATTGCGTGCGTTATAGTAATATTGCACACGTTGTTATGCATCATTATGTTTAAAGAATGTTTTGGTTGGAACAACTAAGCGATCCAAGTATTTGCAGTCTCAGCGAAGCCATCGTTGCGATGTTTGTTTTGTTGCCATTGCATCATAGTTAGAAGTGATAGGTGAGATGTGAACGGAGAATAAAAAATACAGGTTCACAAGACTAAGGAATGCGCAAGGGGTGGTGTCGGATACGTTATAGCAAGCTAAGAGACCTTGAAGCAGGTTTCCAAGATCGGCACTAGTTTTTTTTTTCGTTTTCTATTCTTTTCGTTTATGCTCTAGGGAAAAGAATGTTTGTCGACAGATTCTATTCTGGCATTATGCTAGAATACCAAATTTTTATGTCGTAACTAATGTCCTTGCCTTTCACGTAGACAGCTGTAAGCTTTCCCTTTGCCTGTATTAGTGAGTTCATCAATTCGGTAAGATTAGTGAATTGATTGTTGGTCACACAACTACATCACACCACACAATAATAACTTAATTAAGAGTTCATGGCAAGAGTAAATCTGCGCTTCGTGAATTGCCCATGCCGACGTGGCAAAGGGTAACCATGCGCTCCACTTAATGACAAAGCTCTGTTCTCTTCTGTTTGTCAAGTGACACTCATAATGCATATCAATACTCTTTCCCATAAAGATGTTTGGACGACGACGAAGTGTCCTGTGTGGAACGCTGCTTTTTTGTCTCTGTGAATTTGAAGCTAATTTCTGGGAGACGCCGCTCCTTTAACTACGGCGATGGACGTGGAGTCACCTGGAGGGGTTCCTGGTCCTTCTACGTCAACAGCGGCCGCACCGAGGAAGCGGTCTAGTCGCCCGAGTGACACCGACAGCGAGGACACTGTGATCCACTCAGGGACCAGTGATGAAACATCGAATGACAGCGACTTCGTGCCCGTAGCGAAGCACAAAGCAAAGAGAGACCCGTCAGGACATCTCCTTCCACAAGTAAGGCAACTGTGATCTCGACGCGAAAGCCATCGGACCTCACAATTTTATTTGTGCCTGTGGCTGCTAGCGACAACTTAAACCGGATCAACCGCCAAGCAACATCGGTGTCGCTCGAGGCACTTGTTCCGGGTCAGATCAAAGATGTAAGGATCAACGCCCGTAAGGACATCCTCGCTATAGATGTCACAAACCGCAGTGCGCTAGGCATTCTGACCAACGTTAAGGTGCTGGATAGCATTAACGTACGCTGCTATGAACAAGACAATCATGACTCTACGGCCGGCGTTGTGTATGACGTGGATAATTCCATAAGGGATGCTGACCTGCATATACTCATCAACGAGCTATGGAAAGAAGAATGATAGGTGTAACGTTAAGGGATAAGAAAAGAGCAGATTGGGTGAGGGAACAAACGCGAGTTAATGATGTCTTAGTTGAAATCAAGTAAAAGAAATGGGGGGGGGGCATGGGCAGGACACGCAATGAGGAGGGAAGATAACCGATGGTCATTAAGAGTTACGGAATGGATTCCAAGGGAAGGGAAGCGTAGCAGAGGCCGGCAGTAAGTTAGGTGGGCGTATGAGATTAAGAAGTTTGCAGGGACAACATGGCCACAATTAGTACATGACCGGGGTAGTTGGAGAAGTATGGAAGAGGCCTTTGCGCTGCAGTGGGCGTAACCAGGCTGATGATGATGATGATGATGATGATGATGTACACATCAAGCCGGCGACAGAGGGAATTGCCATATTGCAAGCCCGTCGCTTGGGAAATTCGCAGTGTGTCAAGTTAACTTTCAAAGGAGACAGCCTACCATCCCACGTCAAGGTCGCTCACTTCAGACACATTGTTCGGACTTTTCTGCCAAAGCCGCTTCAGTGCAGGAAGTGTCAAAGGATAGGGCACGTTAGTGCGGTTTGCACAAATGCTGTCGTGTGCTCACGGTGCTCTGGGTCGCACAGCTCCGACGCCTGTCATGCAGAAAAGCAAAAGTGCGCTAATTGCCAGGGCTCTCACGACGCAACTTCAAAGAATTGACCACATGTGAAAAAGGAGGCGAAAGTCTTGAGGCAAATGGTCAGGGATGGTTCCTCGCACAGGGCGGCTGCCGCTAAGGGACGACGTCGACGTTCACGTCGCCGGAGATCTAGGAAACCCACAGCTATTGCTAAGGATGCACCGCGTTC